>NC_056458.1:31782436-31984936 GCF_018296145.1 Oncorhynchus tshawytscha
CGGCGAATTGAGTTACTGCACACACGCAGTTCACAGAGTAGGCATTTCCTAACGGAAATATGCAAACACATGCTAGAACGTGCCAATAGGACCTCGCTAGCTCATGCTTGGCTCTGCCCACCTCCATGCTTGTTCTGCCCATTATGCTTAATTTGCTCCCATTGGAAACGACAGGTTTAGTATCTTGGTTTAGTTCTAAAAAATATTTCGTAAAACATTAGTGAGCCTCCTTTCAGATGGTGTGACACGACTGGGTGACGTAAGTGCAACCCATGAATACGGGTCAGAGTATGGAGTGATATTGCTGCAATATTACCCCGTATCAGAGGCCCTGACTCGCACAACAGAGTCAACTAATAAGGCTGTATCAATATAAAAATATAAAAAACAACCCCATGCTTCTCATATTGTGTTTGTTCGGTGGCAACAGTGAATCTGTACTGATATGATTGTACTCCACGTCTTTTAGGGGGAGGTGGGAGAATCCACAGCAGCGTAAATGTTAGTGCATTCTGTGACACCAACTGTACGTCACTATCAATTCCACCACACAACAAAGACAGTCCGCATGTCCAGGAATCAACTGTCATTCAAAATAAAACAAGGTAGATGGAGTCACAGGAAGACCTTATGTACTAGGATGGTGCCCCTGGAACAAATCATTATTTTAACGCATGCCCTTACGTATAATAAAAGGATAAATAACACTTTCATAACATATATCATAGGTGTCAGTTTATGACAACTAAGACCATGTTTACTGTTTATCAGCCAATTTTCTAGCAAAACTGACATAGCTAATTCATTGTTTGTGTCACGTTAAGTCATTGTTATGACAGTGTTATGTAGCCCTTATGATGCAGGTTTCAAGTAAAGTGTAATCCCCCAGGCATGCCAAAGGAATGAACCAAAAAGCAGTGTGAGAGAGCTATAGAATAAAGACAAGTAGGTAGACACACAGTCATGCAGATAGACAGACAAACAGGCATGCATACAGACAGACAGAGACAGACAGACAGGCCTACAGACAGACAGTTAAGGCAGACAGACATACAGACAGGTAAGACAGACAGGCATACAGACAGGTACGGCGTAGAGACAGACAGGCCTACAGACAGACATGCAGACAGACAGGTAAGGCATACATACAGACGGACATACAGACAGGCATACCGATAGGCATACAGACAGGCATACAGACAGACAGGCATACAGACAGGCATACAGATGGGTATACAGACAGGTATACAGACAGGCATGTAGACAGGCATATAGACAGGCATATAGACAGACAGACAGACCGACAGACAGACCGACAGATAGGCATACAGACAAGTAAGTACTAGGCACATGGGAAGTTAGAGAAAGGAAGTCATACAGACAGACAGGTCAGTAAGACATAGACAGACAGACAGGTATGTACAAACAGAAACAAAGGTATGTAACAGAAAGGTAAACAGATAGGTACAGTACCAGTCAAAAGTTTGGACACATTTTACTATTTTCTACATTGTAGAATAATAGTGAAGACATCAAAACTATGAAATAATGAATGGAATAAATGGATTAATGTAGTAACCAAAATTAATGTAGTAACCAAAAAAGTCTAAACCAAATCAAAATATATTTTATATTTGAGATTCTTCAAAGTAGCCACGCTTTGCCTGATGACAGCTTTGCACACTCTTGGCATTCTCTCAACCAGCTTCATGAGGTAATCACCTGGAATACATTTCAATTAACAGGTGTGCCTTGTTAAAAGTTAACAAGGTAGGGGTGTTATAGGTAAGGGTGTTGTGACAAGGTAGGGGTGGTATACAGAAGATAGCCCTATTTGGTAATGCAAGAACAGCTCAAATAAACAAAGACAAACGACAGTCCATCATTACAGCCAATTCGGAAAATTTCAAGAACTTTGAAAGTTTCTTCAAGTGCAGTCGCAAAAGCGCTATTATGAGGATTACCACAGGAAAAGATGACCCAGAGTTACCTCTGCTGCAGAGGATAAGTTCATTAGAGTTAACTGCACCTCAGATTGCAGCCCAAATTAATGCTCCACAGAGTTTAAGTAACAGACACATCTCAACATCAACTGTTCAGAGGAGACTGTGTGAATCAGGCCATCATGGTCGAATTGCTAAAAAGAAACTATTACTAAAGGACACCATAAGAAGAAGAGACTTGCTTTGGCCAAGAAACACGAGCAATGGACATTACACCGGTGGAAATCTGTCCTTTGTTCTGATTTTTGGTTCCAACCACCGTGTCTTTGTGAGACGCAGAGTAGGTGAACGGAATATCTCCCTATGTGTGGTTCCCACTGTGAAGCTTTGACGAGGAGGTGTGATGGTGTGAGGTGCTTTGCTGGTAACACTGTCTGTGATTTATTTTGAATTCAAGGCACACTTAACCAGCATGGCTACCACAGCATACTGCAGCGATCCCATCTGTTTTGCGCTTAATGGGACTATCATTTGTTTTTCAACAGGACAATGACCCAACACACCTCCAGGCTGTGTAAGGGATATTTGACCAAGAAGCAGAGTGATGGCCTACACAATTACCCGACCTCAACCCAATTGAGATTGTTTGGGATGGGTTCGACCACAGATTGAAGGGAACGCAGCCAACAAGTGCTAAGCATATGTGGGAACTCCTTCAAGACTGTTGAGCTTTCCTCATGAACCTGGTTGACAGAATGCCAAGAGTGTGCAAAGCTGTCATCAAGGCAAAGGGTGGCTACTTTGAGGAATCTAACATATTTTGATTTGTTTATATTTAGACTTTTTTGGTTACAACATGATTCAATATGTGTTATTACATAGTTTTGAGTAGGTGTGTCCAAACTTTTGACTGGTACTGTAAGTAAACAGGAATGCAGTCACACACACACACACACACAGACACATACACATACACACACACACACACACCGTTAGTATGTCCAGAAGGCAGGCAGGCAGGCAAGCAGGCCGACAGAGAGAAGCTAGAGACATGGGAACTTACTAACTGTTTTTGATCCCTGGGGAAGGGTACAACCCGAGACTGATTTGTTTGAGCCCTGGCGCTTAGAGGGTTCTAGATTGACCCTGATATAAGGAGAGGAAGAGCAACAGAGAGAGATAGAACAAGAAATAGGAGAGGAAGGGGAGAAAGAGAAAATAATTGAATCATGGCCAAAGGAATGGTCTCAGCGCAGCTGTAGCTGATTGGCATGGAGGAAGCATATGTTTCATTACATTACATATATGTGATTATACTGTATATTATAGCTGATTCCAGGGATAGCTGGGTAAGCTCAGTTTCCAATGTCAGGGCCCAGGGCTGTGGTCTGTAACTTTGTGTAACAAATTCAGTTAGTGTGCCTACCTCACCCGTTTCCCCTTCTAAACACAACCCTAGTCCACAACTACCTGCTTGTGAGTTTGGAGGCAGGTTTACGGAGGTGACTACTATTATTCACTAAGGTGATTGTCCCCTGCATTTGGAGGCAAGCGTTACTGAGGTGAGTGTTGCGGAGGTAAACGATTACCTGCGCATGAGTATGGGGGCAGGTGTTACAGAGGTGACTACTACAATTCACTAAGGTGATTGTCCCCTGCATTTGGAGGCGAGTGTTATGGAGGTGACTGTTACGGAGGTGACTGTCACAGAGTTGACCGTTATAGAGGTGACCGTTACAGAGGTGACCGCTTACCTGCGTGTGAGTTTGGAGGTGAGCTTGGTGAAGAGGTTGGAGGTGGCACGGCTGCGGGCGTGCGGCAGGGGACTTGCATCATGGTGGGACAGAGTGGGGGAGGTGGGCGGGGCTGAGTAGACGGGCGGGCCCCGGTCTCTCAGCTGGCCCCCGTGGAAGGTGCTTCGAATGGTGGAGCCCCGTGTCAGACGGCAGCGCTCGCTAGAGGAGGAGGAGGCCCCGGCCCCAGAGATGCTCAGGGTGGAGGGGGATGTGGGGGGCAGGCGGTGGGACAGGGAGCTGGAGCAGAGAGACAATTAGAATTAGACAAATGTTACTGTCCACACTAAGTGGAAACTTGTTTTCGGCTTCACAATAACATGGTTGACAAAAAACAACACTAGAAACGGGGTGCCAGGTAGCCTAGCAGTTAGAGAGGTGATCCAGTAGCCAGAGGGTTGCCAGTTCAAATCCCGGGTCCAACAGGAAAAATCTGTCGGAAGTGACCTGGCAGGAAATGGGAAGTGATCTGGCAACCAACCGGAGAATTGCTGGTATCAAATCCTAGATGCCATTGCCTGCCGTTGTCCCCTTCAGCAAGGCACTCAACCCCCCACAACAACAACTCCCCGGGCACTCAGTCTGGCAGCCCCCTGCACATCTCCAAAAACCTGTATGTATGTGTGTGTGTCTTTTGTATGAGTTGGGTTAAAGGAGAAGTTTTGCTTTTAACAATCAAATCTAAATTTTTTATGCAAATGAAATGTTATAGATGGGTCCAGACACCTATTCTGTGATTTCACCCAATCTCCCACTGGGCACAGATGTAGACTCAACCTCTATTCTACGTTGGTTCAACATAATTTCATTGAAATTTAACCCGTGTGTGCCCAGTGGACTCTTCGTCATTGTCACGTCCAGACCATAGAGAGCCTTGTTATTCTCTATTTTGGTTAGGTCGGGGTGTGACTAGGGTGGGTAATCTAGGTTGTTTATTTCTATGTTGGCCTGGTATGGTTCCCAATCAGAGGCAGCTATTTTTCGTTGTGTCTGATTGGGGATCATATTTAGGCAGCCATTTCCCCACTGTGTTTTGTGGGATCTTGTTTATGTGTAGTTGCCTGTGAGCACTTCATTTACTTCACGTTGCGTTCGTTCTTTATTGTTTTTGTGAGTTTCATTCAATAAACATGTGGAACCCATATCACGCTGCACTTTGGTCCGAATGTTATTACGACAATCGTGACAGTCATCCTCCTTGTGTAGTATGGGGCCCTTAAAAAACATGAACAAAGGATCCAAAAACACCTAAATAGTTATTTTTAGATACAGAAAAGCTCTCAGTATAGCAATGCAGTTCTTTAGATGTTGTACTCATGAAATTGTGTCATTCCGAACTTATCCGCAACATATTCCCTTTTGTGCGACTCAAGCCATTTCCGCTATCCAGCTGTTCTATTCTCCATGTAGCCCGCTGCTAAAGGTAAACTCCAAAATAAAGGAAACCCCAACATAAAGTGTCTTGTGCCTTGGCATAGATTCTACAAGTGTCTGGAATTTCCTGTGTGGAAGAGAGGTTGAAGAAGACAAAGGTTAAGACAACGCGACTCTAATATCCCATTACTCTTTGCAACAAATGGTACCAGCTATACTAGTTAGCAACTGCGCTGGTAGTTACAACGGTGCTGGTCCCACATTTGTGAAGACATTGTATACCACATTTACTCAAGTGTTTCCTTTATTTTAGCAGTTACCTGTAGAATGGATGTAAAGGTTTTGCTCGAGTCGCAACAAAATGGAATATAATGTTGCGGATAAAATTAAGAATTACACAATTTCATGTGTACAACAAAAAATACCTGCTTCCCTATTCTGAGAGCTTAGAAGTTTCTAAAAATAAGTATTGGGGTGTTTTTGGAGCCTTTGTTAATGTTTTTTCGGGGCTCCCATACTACACAATGAGAATGAGGAAGCGCCCACACACTAGGATGAGGAAGTGATTTGCTGTTTGGGGAAAATGTCTAAAAAAAACAAGTGAAATCACAAAAGGTGTCTGGACACTTCTATAACATACAATTTACAGTACCAGTCAAAAGTTTGGACACACTTACTCATTCAATGGTCTATCTTTATATTTTACTATTTTCTACATTGTAGAATAATAGTGAAGACATCTAAACTATGAAATAACACATATGGAATCATGTAGTAACAAAAAAAGTGTTAAACAAATATATTTTAATTTTGAGATTCTTCAAAAGCCTTGACAGCTTTGCAGACTCTTGGCATTCTCTCAACCAGCTTCATGAGGTATTCACCTGGAAAGCATTGCAATTAACAGGTGTGCCTTGCTAATAGTATATTTGTGAAATTGATTTCCTTCTTAATGCGTTTGAGCCAATCAGATGTGTTGTGACAGGGTAGGGGTGGTATACAGAAGATAGCCCTATTTGGTAAAAGACCAAGTCCATATTTTGGCAAGAACAGCTAAAATAAGCTAAGAGAAACGACAGTCCATCGTTACTTTAAGTCATGAAGGCCAGTCAATGCGGAAAATTTCAAGAACTTTGAAAGTTACTTCAAATGCAGTCGTAAAAACCATCAAGCATTATGATGAAACTGTCTCTTATGAGAACCACCACAGGAAAGGAAGACCCAGAGTTACTTCTGCTGCAGAGGATACGTTCATTAGAGTTACCAGCCTCAGAAATTGCAGCCCAAATAAAAGCTTCACAGAGTTCAAGTAATAGACACATCTCAACATCAACTGTTCAGAAGAGACTGCGTGAATCAGGCCTTCATGGTCAATTTGCTGTAAAGAAACCACTACTAAAGGACACAAACAAGAAGAAGAGACTTGCTTGGGCCAAGAAACACGAGCAATGGACATTTGACCGGTGGAAATATGTCCTTTGGTCTGATTAGTCCAAAACTGAGATTTTTGGATCCAACTGCTGTGTCTTTATGAGACGCAGAGTAGGTGAACAGATGATCGCCGCATGTGTAGTTCCCACCGTGAATCATGGAGGAGGTGGTGTGATGGTGCTTTGCTGGTGACACTGTCTATGATTTATTTAGAATTCAAGGTACACTTAACCAGCATGGCTATCACAGCATTCCCATATGGTTTGTGCTAGTGGGACTATCATTTCTTTTTGGTACAAATCATTCCTTAAGTCCCAGACCTCAGCTGAATCTGGTAATGAATGGTGTGGCTGTTGAACAAGTTGAGGAGAGTAAATTACTTGCCGTTACTTTAGATTGTGAACTGTCATGGTCAAAACATATAGATTCAATGGTTGTAAAGATGGGGAGGGGTCTGTCCCAAATAAAGAGATGCTCTGCTTTTTTGACACCACACTCCAAAAAGCAAGTTCTGCAGGCTCTAGTTTTGTCTAATCTAGATTATTGTTCAGTCGTGTGGTCCAGTGTGGTAAGGAAAGACCTCGTTAAGTTACAGCTGGCCCAAAATAGAGCGGCACGTTTTGTTCTTAATTGTAATCAGAGGGCTGATATAAATACTATGCATGCCAGTCTCTCTTGGCTAAGAGTTGAGGAGAGACTAACTGCATCACTTCTTTTTATAAGAAACATTAATGTGTTGAAAATCCCAAATTGTTTGCATAGTCAACATACACACAGCTCTGACACTCACACTTATCCCACCAGATATGCCACCAGGGTTCTTTTCACAGTCCCCAAATCCAGAACAAATTCAAGAAAGCATATAGTATTATATAGAGTCCTAGTTGCATGGAACTTCCTTCCATTTCATATTGCTCAAATAAACAGCAAACCTGGTTTCAAAAAACAGAAAGCAACACCTCGCTGCGCAACGCCTCACCCCTATTTGACCTAGAAAGTTTGTGTGTATGCATTGATATGAAGGCTACGTGTGCCTTTTTAAAACATTTATGTAGTTCTGTCTTTGAGCTGTTCTTGTCTGTTGATGATCTGTATTATGTAATTCTTTATTATGTTTCATGTTTTGTGTGGACCCCAAGAAGAGAAGCTGCTGCTTTTGCAACAGCTAATGGGGATCCCATTAAAATACCAAATACCAAACAGGACAATGACCCAACACACCTCCAGGCTGTGTAAGGGCTATTTGACCAAGGAGAATGATGGAGTGCTGCATCAAATGACCTGGCCTCCACAATCACCTGACCTCAAACAACTTGAAATTGTTTGGGATGTGTTGGACAGCAGAGTGAAGGAAAAGCAGCCAACAAGTGCTCAGCGTATGTGGGAACTCATTCAAAACTGTTGGAAAAGCATTCCAGGTGAAGCTAGTTGAGAAAATGCCAAGAGTGTGCAAAGCTGTCATTAAAGCACGTCTGTTGTTGTTGAACGCTGTCGAACGCCGAAACTGAAACCTGAACTAAAGACCTTGATTTAAAAGCTGACAGTGTTTTTATATACTTTAATTTTATTTTGAATTCTGCGGTTCTGTTGGGCTAAATTGCTGTGAGCGCTGCTATCTGTCCCGGGATCCTGCCAGATTCCGTACAGGGGGAGAGACGCGAAAGCCCAGCTAGCCTAGCTGGCTCGGCGGCTCAAATGGAGGCCGCTATTGAACGTTTCCAAGGTTGCAGGAGCTGAGTTTACGGGACAATGTGGACCACGTCGACTTTCAATGTAGCAACTGCTTGCTTGCATAGGACTACAGGAGCGAAGTAACTACTCTTAGCAAGCAAGAAGAAAACCTACTTAAGCTAATGGGGAACCCATGCCTACCTACTATTTATTTTTCTTGAACTGCCGTGTCGGCTCCCCACAGCCGACTGGCCGGTGCTAGGCAGGGTTCCATCACCGAAGGGGTCTCCCCCTTCCCTGGAGAACAGAGCTGATCTCGACCCAACCAACCAGCCATAGAGGTACGTCACTCGCCGTGGAAGTGGCAACGGGGGTCTTCATGGAGATGTTGAGCCGGGAACTGACACAGACCAGAAACAGCTTTGCCGCCTTGGATCCAGAGGATCTCGCGCCTTCGTCTGTGGTGGCTTCCCAATCAAGATCGGATCCGGAGGTACCTGCATCTTCATTCTCGGCTCTGTCTCCCTCTACCGTGACTTCTACCTCTGGTTCAGATCCTCGAAGCTCCCAGACAACCAGACTGTGAGGCTGCCTGAGAGACCGGCCCATTCACCATCACCAGCTGTCATCAAAGGCAGCTCTATGGTGAGAAACATCTCGGTCCCCAAGGCAAAAACCCTGTGCTCTCCAGGAGCAAGAGTACAGGACATAACAAGGCTGCTTCCGACTGTTCTACCACAGATGCTAGGAGCTGACACTGTCATAGTCCATTTGGGGTCAAACGACATCAGGAGGGCTAGCTCGGAACATTTGAAAATGGATTTTAGAGAACTGATTTTAGCATTAAAAGACTCCAAAAAACAGACAATAATTTCAGGTCCAGTACCATTGTTGAGCCGCGGGTGTGAAAGATTCAGCAGACTGCTGTCATTACACATATGGCTACAATACTACTGTAGCTCTGCTGGAGTCACTTTTATTGATAACTTTGACACCTTCTGGAAACAGAAGATACTCGAAAAGACAGAAATGCCAACGGAGGCGGTGTTGCGGTCTATATTCAGAACCACATTCCTGTAAAGCTTAGATAAAAATCTAATGTTAAATACTGTTGAAGTAATATGGCTACAGGTTAATCTGCCTCACCTAAAGCCCATTCTTGTGGGAAGCTGTTATAGACCGCCAAGTGCTAACAGTCAGTATCTGGATAATATGTGTGAAATGCTTGATAATGTATGTGAAATCAACAGAGAAGTACATTTTCTGGGTGATTTAAACATTGACTGGCTATCATCAAGCTGCTCACTCAGGAAAAAACTTCAAACTGTAACCAGTGCCTGCAACCTGGATCAGGTTGTCAGTCAACCTACCAGGGTAGTTAAAAACAGCACAGGAATTAAATCATCAACATGTATTGATCACATCTTTACAAACGCTGCAGATATTTGTTTTAAAGCAGTATCCAAATCCATAAGATGTAGTGATCACAACATAATAGCCATATCTAGGAAAACCAAAGTTCCAAAGGCTGGGCCTAATATAGTGTATAAGAGGTCATAAACTCAGGAAAAAAACAGCTTACAGACGTAGGCAATTAAGGTCTTAGGACACTAAAGAGGCCTTTCTACTGACTCTGAAAAACACCCAAAGAAAGATGCCCAGGGAGCCTGCTCATCTGCATGAACATGCCTTAGGCATGCTGCAAGGAGGCATGAGGACTGCAGATGTTTCTACGGCAATAAATTGCAATGTCAGTACTGTGAGACGCCTAAGACAGCGCTAAAGGGAGACAGAACGGACAGCTGAATGTCCTCACAGTGGCAGTAACAACACCTGCACAGGATCGGTACATCCAAACATCACACCTGTGATATTAGATAAAGCAGTCTGACTGAGCGGTGGCAGGCAGCAGCAGGCTCGTAAGCATTCATTCAAACAGCACTTTCCTGCATTTGCCAGCAGCTCTTCGCTGTGCTTCAAGCATTGCGCTGTTTATAACTTCAAGCCTATCAACTCTCGAGATTAGTCTGGCAATACTATAGTGCCTATAAGAACATCCAATAGTCAAAGGTATATGAAATACAAATGGTATAGAGAGAAATAGTCCTATAATAACTACAACCTAAATCTCCTTAACTGGGAATATTGAAGACTCATGTTAAAAGGAACCACCAGTTTTCATATGTTCTCATGTTCTGAGCAAGGAACTTAAACGTTAGCTTTTTTACATGGCACATATTGCACTTTTACTTTTATCTCCAACACTGTCTTTTTGCATTATTTCAACTAAATTGGACATGTTTCATTATTTATTTGAGACTAAATTGATTTTACTCACACACACACACACACACACACACACACACACACACACACACACACACACACACACACACACACACACACACACACACACACACACACACACACACACACACACACACACACACACACACACACACACACACACACAGTACATACAGTGGGGAGAACAAGTATTTGATACACTGCCGATTTTGCAGGTTTTCCTACTTACAAAGCATGCAGAGGTCTGTAATTTTTTTTTATCATAGGTACACTTCAACTGTGGGAGATGGAATCACATTGTATGATTTTTAAATAATTAATTTGCATTTTATTGCATGACATCAGTATTTGATCACCTACCAACCAGTAAGAATTCCGGCTCTCACCTACCTGTTAGTTTTTCTTTAAGAAGCCCTTCTGTTCTCCACTCATTACCTGTATTAACTGCACCTGTATGAACTTGTTACCTGTATAAAAGACACCTGTCCACACACTCAATCAAATAGACTCCAACCTCTCCACAATGGCCAAAACCAGCGACATGAGGGATAAAATTGTAGACCTACACAAGGCTGGGATGGGCTACAGGACAATAGGCAAGCAGCTTGGTGAGAAGGCAACAACTGTTGGCGCAATTATTAGAACATGGAAGAAGTTCAAGATGACGGTCAATCAACCTCGGTCTGGGGCTCCATGCAAGATCTCACCTCGTGGGGCATCAATGATCATGAGGAAGGTGAGGGATCAGCCCAGAACTACACGGCAGGACCTGGTCAATGACCTGAAGAGAGCTGGGACCACAGTCTCAAAGAAAACCATTAGTAACACACTACGCCGTCATGGATTAAAATCCTGCAGCGCACGCAAGGTCCCCCTGCTCAAGCCAGTGCATGTATAGGCCCGTCTGAAGTTTGCCAATGACCATCTGGATGATCCAGAGGAGGAATGGGAGAAGGTCATGTGGTCTGATGAGACAAAAATAGAGCTTTTTGGTCTAAACTCCACTCGCCGTGTTTGGAGGAAGAAGAAGGATGAGTACAACCCCAAGAACACCATCCCAACCGTGAAGCATGGAGGCGGAAACATTATTCTTTGGGGATGCTTTTCTGCAAAGGGGACAGGACGACTGTACCGTATTGAGGGGAGGATGGATGGGGCCATCGCGAGATCTTGGCCAACAACCTCCTTCCCTCAGTAACAGCATTGAAGATCGGTCGTGGCTGGGTCTTCCAGCATGACAACGACCCAAAACACACAGCCAGGGCAACTAAGGAGTGGCTCAGTAAGAAGCATCTCAAGGTCCTGGAGTGGCCTAGCCAGTCTCCAGACCTGAACCCAATAGAAAATCTTTGGAGGGAGCTGAAAGTCCGTATTTCCCAGCGACAGCCCCGAAACCTGAAGGATCTGGCCAAGGTCTGTATGGAGGAGTGGGTCAAAATCTCTGCTGCAGTGTGTGCAAACCTGGACAAGAACTACAGGAAACGTATGATCTCTGTAATTGCAAACAAAGGTTTCTGTACCAAATATTAAGTTCTGCTTTTCTGATGTATCAAATACTTATGTCATGCAATAAAATGCTAATTAATTACCTAAAAATCATACAATGTGATTTTCTGGATTTTTGTTTTAGATTCCGTCTCTCACAGTTGAAGTGTACCTATGATAAAAATTACAGACCTCTACATGCTTTGTAAGAGGGGAAACCTGCAAAATCGGCAGTGTATCAAATACTTGTTCTCCCCACTGTATGTAGTAGTGGTGGAGTAGGGGCCTGAGGGTACACAATGTGTTGTGAAATCTGTGAATGTATTGTAATGTTTTAAAATGGTATAAACTGCCTTAATTTTGCTGGACCCCAAGAAGAGTAGCTGCTGCTTTGGCAGCATCTAATGGGGATCCATAATAAATACAAATAGAAATGCAAAGCAAAGGGTGAAAACTTGAAGAATCTAAAATCTAAAATTTGAATGAGTAGGTGTGTCCAAACTTTTGACTGGTACTTTACATACAAAATATATATTTGGTTGTAAAAACTAAAACTTCTCCTTTAAAAGCAGAAGTCAAATTTCGACCTTGTGTTCAATTCACCAATAAATTGATCTTAATCTTAATCTCTTAATCTTAATCATCATCAGGGGACAAGTGGGGATATATTTGGGAGTCTCTCTCTCTCTCGCTCTCCTTTCCTTGTCCCTTCATGTCCTTCACCTGTTCTCCTTGCCATTCTGCAGCAGGGAGTGTCTGTCGGTGCTGGAGCGGTCCGTGCAGACATATGTGTTCCGCCGGGTCATGGCACTTCCCGGGATGTTGTTCTGGGAAAGTAAGAGGGCAAATGATCATATCAGACGTTACCATAGATACCAGTTGTCACATCATACTACCAAAGAGGAGTATGATGGTGGTTGTCTTGAAACATGTGGGGACTACAACCTGGGACAGGGACATTCTTGCTAAAATTATTATTCTATTTTATCTCATTGAGTTTTATTTTATATATATTTTGTATTTTTATTACCCTTCTTTACCCATTGACTTTCTCTATTGTTGTTGTACTGTTGAGAGATGAGCCTACTCCATGTACATCATGTGTATATGACGAATAAACAAACTTGAACAATCAGAGTCCCGCAGTATTATTGGTTGTTTAACTGCAAGCATTTGGGTAAATGCATGCAATACAATATTTCTAAGCGCATCCGATGCGGAGTAGGCTACTACATGGGCCACGGGGTGGCAAAGCCGGAAAAATAATTTGTGCCCATGCAATTTTGTTACCCCATAAACGTAACAAATTGGTTGGTTTTGCCAGTGTAGCGCTGCCGGGCTTGCCAGAGGCTATATGCCAGGTCAGCGCTCAAGATCTGAGGAGGGGGGATGTAATAATGTAACATGTAGTAGTTCAAATCCAATGCATTCTGATTGGGCACCTAGCCATGCAATTTCATAAGGTACGCCTTCATTACCTTGTTTAGGAATGTCATTGCATCCCAACCAGGGCGGGGTCAAATTGACCGTTTTTTTTCTCACACAGAGGGAAAAAAAGTTCACTTTTGCAGACAGCTACAGCTAATGCTAGTCTAGCTAGTATTTTCTAGTTTTGTTAAGTTTTGGTAGCGACAAGCTGGATAATTATAGCTGGCTAATGGCTGGGCACTGCCAAGAGCAAAACACTGAGGACCACCATGTCGAGAGCGATCCCTAGCTCACTGAACAGCCTGCTGGCCCGACCACGGAGGTTGAGGAGCCTAGCATCAAATGGAATATTCGCCCATCTCTTACGCTGCCTGCTGACCAACAAGATCGAGACGAGCCAGAGCCTAGCACCAACAGCACGAGATTAACATCACAACAAGCACCTGCACCTCCGTTACTCTAGCCACAAGCAACTGACGACCTGTTGGATTTATCCAAAATTTAAGCAGTGGAAGCAGAGTTTATTGCGGTTTGCATATTTTTGCAAAGTGAAATCTCAACCAGAGCCAGCAACAACAAATGGACCCCACTCAGTGTTCTTCAAAGATTCTTAATGCCATTGCTTGCTTATGCGGGTGTAATTGCTATAGATATACACTACCGTTCAAACGTTTGGGGTCACTTAGAAATGTCCTTGTTTTTGAAAGAAAAGCACATTTTCTGTCCATTAAAATAACATAAAATTGATCAGAAATACAGTGTAGACATTGTTAATGTTGTAAATGACTATTGTAGCTGGAAACGGCAGATTGTTTATGTAATATCTACATAGGCGTAAAGAGGCCCATTAACAGCAACCATCACTCCTGTGTTCGAATGGCATGTTGTGTTAGCTACTTATGGAATAAGGTGCCATTTCAAATGCAGCCCTATAACCCCCCCACCACCCAACCCACCCATCCTACCTCACTGTTTCTCACCGTGGTGGCAGTCATCTCCTTTCGGCGGTCGGGGATCTCTGACTTGTTGGGGTTATTGGCACTGCTGACCATGGGACTGGAGGGTGGCAGCGAGCGACTGCCCATCACGCTGCAGCTGGCCTTACGCGGGGGCATGCGCCCCTCCCGCAGCTCCCGGTCACCTGTGCTGGTGGGGCTTCTCTTGGGGTGCATGACCGGCATGGAGGGCCCGCCTGAGGGGGGAACACACATGTTAACACTGGCAGACAGACAGATACACACACATGCACACACTCACAGACACTTAGTCAGTGGACAGGACAGGAGCTGAGGATATGGGTAGGATGACCACATGTCCCGGATTGTGCAGGACAGTCCCACATTTAGTCCCGTAACCAAACAAAACAGTCCCTCATTTTAGAAATTCAAACACCACATTTTTTTTGTCCCATATGTAAGTCAGACATTTTTTTTCTCCATGCTCTGAATATAAGGTATAACAGTTAAATGCTTGCTTACTTTCTTACTTACAAGCCCCTAACCAACAATGCAATTTTAAGAAAAATAAGTATTAAGTCAAAAATAGATAAGCCAAAAATAAAAAATAATTAAAGAGTAGCAGTAAAATAACAGTAGCGAGGCTATATACAGGGGGTACCAGTAAAGAGTCAATGTGCGGGGGCACAGGTTAGTCGAGGTAATTGAGGTAATATAGTTGAAGTCGGAAGTTTACATACACCTTAGCCAAATACATTTAAACTCAGTTTTTCACAATTCCTGACATTTAATCCTAGTAAAAATTCCCTGTATTAGGTCAATTAGGATCACCACTTTATTTTAAGAATGTGAAATGTCAGAATAATAGTAGAGAGAATTATTTATTTCAGCTTTTATTTCTTTCATCACATTCCCAGTGGGTCAGAAGTTGACATTCCCTCAATTAGTATTTGGTAGCGTTGCTTTTAAATTGTTTTACTTGGGTCAAACGTTTTGGGTAGCCTTCCACAAGCTTCCCACAATAAGTTGGGTGAATTTTGGCCCATTCCTCCGGACAGAGCTGGTGTAACTGAGTCAGGTTTGTAGGCCTCCTTGCTCGCACACGCTTTTTCAGTTCTGCCCACACATTTTCTATAGGATTGAGGTCAGGGCTTTGTGATGGCCACTCCAATACCTTGACTTTGTTGTCCTTAAGCCATTTTGCCACGACTTTGGAAGTATGCTTGGGTCCATTTGGAAGACCCATTTGCGACCAAGCTTTAACTTCCTGACTGATGTCTTGAGATGTTGCTTCAATATATCCACATAATTTCACTTCCTCATGATGCCATCTATTTTGTGAAGTGCACCAGTCCCTCCTGCAGCAAAGCACCACCACAACATGATGCTGCCACCCCCGTGCTTCACGGTTGGGATGGTATTCTTCGGCTTGCAAGCCTCCCCTTTTTCCTCCAAACATAACGATGGTCATTATGGCCAAACAGTTCTATTTTTGTTTCATCAGACCAGAGGACATTTCTCCAAAAAGTACGATCTTTGTCCCCATGTGCAGTTGTAAACCGTAGTCTGGCTTTTTTATGTCAGTTTTGGAGCAGTGGCTTCTTCCTTGCTGAGCAGCCTTTCAGTTCATGTTTCCTATACGACTCGTTTTACTGTGGATATAGATACTTTTGTACCTGTTTCCTCCAGCATCTTCACAAGGTCCTTTGCTGTTGTTCTGGGATTGATTGGCACTTTTCGTACACAAAGTCTGTTCATCTCTAGAAGACAGAACTCCTTCCTGAGCGGTATGACGCCTGCGTGGGCCCATGGTGTTTATACTTGTGTGCTATTGTTTGTACAGATGAATGTGGTACTGTCAGGCATTTGGAAATTGCTCCCAAGGATGAACCAGACTTGTGGAGGTCTACAATTTTTTTCTGAGGTCTTGGCTGAGTTCTTTTGATTTTCCCATGATGTCAAGCAAAGAGGCACTGAGTTTGAAGGTAGGCCTTGAAATACATCCACAGGTACACCTCCAATTGACTCAAATGCTGTCAATTAGCCTATCAGAAGCTTGACCTTGTTTTCTGTAATTTTCCAAGCTGTTTAAAGGCACTGTCAACTTAGTGTATGTAAACCTCTGACCCACTGGAATTGTGATAAGTGAAATAATCTGTCTGTAAACAATTGTTGGAAAAATTACTTGTGTCATGCACGAAGTAGATGTCCTAATCGACTTGCAAAAACTATAGTTTGTTAACAAGAAATGTGTGGAGTGGTGTAAAATGAGTTTTAATGACTCTCAAAGTGTATGTAAATTTCTGACTTCAACTGTATGTACATGTAGGTACACTATGACTATGCATAGATAATAAACAGAGAGTTGCAGCGGCGTAACAGAGGGGGTGGGGGACAATGCAAATAGTCTGGGTAGCCTTTTGATTAGGGTGGCAGGTAGCCTAGTGGTTAGAGTGTTGGCCTACTAACCGAAAGGTTTTAAGATCGAATCCCCGAGCTGACAAGTAATTCTGCCCCTGAACAAGGCAGTTATTGAAAATAAGAATTTGTTCTTAACTAACTTGCCTAGTTAAATAAAAAAAATATCAATTCAGGAGTCTTATGGCTTGGGGGTAGAAGTTAAGAATTCTTTTGGATCTAGACTTGGTGCTCCGGTACCGCTTCCCGTGCGGCAGCAGAGAGAACAGTCTATGACTAGGGTGTCTGGAGTCTTTGACAATTTTTAGGGCCTTCCTCTGACACTGCCTGGTATAGAGGTCCTGGATGGCAGGAAGCTTGGCCCCAGTGATGTAATGGGCCGTACGCACTACCCTCTGTAAGGCCTTGCGGTCAGAGGCCGATTAGTTGCCATACCAGATAGTGATGCAACCAGTTAGGATGCTCTCGATGGTGCAGCTGTAGAACTTTTTGAGGATCTGAGGATCCATGCCAAATCTTTTCAGATTTGCCCTCTTCACGACTGTCATGGTGTGCTTGGACCATATAGGGGCTAACATGGTCCAGTTTGATGAAGTGCTACAAATGTAAGTAAATAGCCGTATTAGACTGAAAGATAAGGTTATTTTTTCAAACGTGTGAGAGTCTCCACACCATCGGCTCCTTACAAGGCACCATGACCTACGTCCCCAATATCTCTGTCTCTTCTTCATGTGAATGACGGGGATGTGGGCCTTGTCGGGTGTCTGAAGTTAATCCTACGCGTCCGACTCGTTAAATAAAAAATACTTGTCCAGTTCGAGGTGAGTCATCGCTGTCCTGATATCCAGAAGCTCTTTTCAGTCATAAGAGACGGTGGCAGAAACATTATGTACAAAATAAGTTACAAATAACGCAAAAAAAACACACACAATAGCACAATTGGTTAGGACGCCGTAAATCGGCAGCCATCTCCACCGACGCCATTATTCAATATTCTTATGATACATATATTTTAAGCTCAATGTGACTGCAATTCCAACCTGTCTCTGTAGTCACGAAATTATGTTGAACTTAAAATATATGTATCATAAGAATGTGTTACTGGGGATGTTAAACACTTCTCCAATCGTTGTTGAGATCTAATATTCTGCGCAGCGCAAAACAAGATTTCAACCAATCACATTTCTCAAATTCTTTCAACAAAATTCCAGCTAATCTTGGAGAGGACAGTTAGGCCTAACTACTTACAAAAGTGTGATTCTGTCGAAGTAAATAGCCGTATTAGACTGAAAGATAAGGTAATTTTGTCAAACGTGTGAGGCACTCCATACTCATTAGCTGTTCATTCAACATATTTACTAATTCACTCAACCACATTTTAAAAGTCTCCCTTCGTAACTGATTAACATTCCCCGAGACTAACCAGAAATGTTTCCTTGGCCACATATTCCCAGATTTTCATAAAAAAAGCCACATTTGGTTTCTCATTTCTGCATCACCAAATTTTGAGTGCTGCAAAAGAATAGGGTACAGTAGGTGCGCTTCAATTAACTCAATTAACAGCGGGAGCAGGAGTGTAGTGCAGCTGCAGCGCACCTGAGCGACCACTCTGCCACTTCTCACAATGGTGATAGTTTAGTAAAGTTAGATCAAAGCTCAATATGATGTCTTGGAAGATCACATAATGATGAATTGGTATTCTACATAACAGAACCAAATATAAATGAATACTATAACGTTGCTCTTACACCAAAAACACCACCTCATTCTTATGAGATTTTATGATTGGATAGCAGAATAGTAAATAAAAAAATCGTATGCGGCCAAAACTCAACAGCGTGTGCCACTAGACAAAATGTGCTTTGATTGAAACTAAATACAGGAAGTCTACATAGTTTAACACCATCTGCTCTAATATGCTCACGGTAATTCAAGAAGAACTAAATGCATATTCCCATTAAACTGATTGAGATCAAATAATTGGCATGCAGATGCCGTTTGGACATTTGACCGTATAACGTGAAGAATTATCATTCACGATTGACAGTGATGATGGCCTATTTTGAAATGAGGTATGCCTAACTTGGTGTTTGAGGGTATTAAAAATATAACATTTTCTTGTTACAATATGTGGTCAGATGTTGCAATTGGAGGATGCATTTTATATAATGATATTCAATAGGCTATCTGTTGGTAGAAACTTTGAGAAATGATGATGTTATTTACATTTGTATTGCGCTCCGGCACCTAAACAATGTCCGCTACACCATGAGCGGAATTAGGATTTCTGTGTTTGTGAGGGGGGATATGAGATGGTGAGGGAAGGTACAGTATAACCTACAGTAGAAAGTAAACAAGAGGGTACAGTAGCAGGTGCAGCAGAATGCACAGTTGAACACTCACAGAAGTCACTGTGCCGCCGCTGCCTGTGATAGGTGGAAGCGCTACGCTGGGTCTTGCTGTGTGAGGAGGATGAAGAGGAGGAAGAGGAGCCTGCAGTGGCCAAGGAGTGCTTGTTGGTCCCGTTGGTGATGGGGCTGGGCCGGACCCGTGCCAGGGACAGGGTACTGGCTGAACGAGACTCGCCACCATCCTGTTACCAAGCCAACCACAGCACAGATGTTAACTAGCTGCATGGACTAAATGTGGAGCCACCAAGAGCACTGTGGCTTTCCGTGTACCGATATGTTGTTTTACATTCACATAATACGCCTATATAAATATCAAAATACCTCTTTTGTTTGTCTACATAATTCTTAATCAAATAAGCATTTTTGTATGTTCTTACAAAAATACATATTCTTACCTAAATCCAGTATACATACTGATTACTAGGGCTGCAGTGTTTTTCTGTGTAATAGCACATTGATATCTTGTGCTGCACTCTGGTGGCCAGGCCCAGACTGCTCACCTCATTCTTGAGGCCCAGCAATAGGTAGGTAGCGGTGACCTCGTTGTACTTCTGGTTGAGCAGAGCGTCCTTGATCTCCTCGGGAGTAAAGCCCATCCCCACCATCACCTCTGAAGACCACAAATAAGGGGAGATGGGGAAAAAGAAGGTGGCCATTTTGGAAATGATTTTAAGTTAAAGTTAATTTTAAGCTAACATTTCATGAACAGATATTAACTGAAAGGATACTGTATCTGAAATGTGTTTCATAAGAATGTCAAAAGGCATGAAGTGACCTGGCTAAATAAGCCACCAGAGCCAAAGTGGAAGACTAACACATTGCCTTTGGTGCAGAAATGGTGGATAGCAAGGCATTGGCCTGGACATAGCTGGCTCACCTATGCGAGCGGCATCACTGTAGTCCTCAACAGGCTCTGTATGGGGCTTCAAGGAATCCTCATCATACCCTGCGTTTATCCACTTGTCCTTCATGACTTGCTGTGGAGATCACAACAAGATTCCATGTTAGAGAGTAGCTAAAGTTGGAAACCCTGTGTGTGTGTGTGTGTGTGTGTGTGTGTGTGTGTGTGTGTGTGTGTGTGTGTGTGTGTGTGTGTGTGTGTGTGTGTGTGTGTGTGTGTGTGTGTGTGTGTGTGTTATGGTGGTTTGTAAGGCCGGTGGCGATACCAGTATCGTAATACTCGTTAGAATCGTGGCAAGGAAACAAAACACGAAGTGGATTGAACCACTCCTTTTCCCAAAGGAAAACCACCCAAATGTTGGAAAGAACCATTATGTTGTCTTCCAGAGACATTTGTATTTATTTTCCAAGCTACAGCACACAATATTTAACATACAGGAGGTTTTTAAAGGACCAAAGTGTATTGGTCTGCTTTGTGTAAAGAATGTTGCGATACTGGTATGGACCTGGCCTAGTGGTTTGGAGCTTTATTACATGTTGGGGTATTAGTGTGTGACATGTTATACCCTTTTTACACGACTGAACCAAACCGAACCGAGCCAAGCTGTACTGGGCTGGCATAGTTACACATCCACTATAATTGTTAAAACTATGCAAGAAAGGACAATGTGAAAAGACAATATCCAAGCCAGCACAATATGGTTTGGGTTGGTCCTATAGTGGGAATCAGGCATTTGTGGTTGGTTCTCCTCACATCTAAGGTGCAGCGCTTGGTGGGATTGAGCACCAAGAACCGGCGTAGGATCCCCTCGCAGTCTGTGGACATGTAGAAGGGCACACGATACTTCCCTCTCAGGACGCGCTCACGCAGCTCCTGTGGGCAGTGACAAACACACACACACACGTTTTTAAACACTCACCGAACACACACACCAAACGCGGATTGTCAACCACAGACCAAAAACACATCGTCAAGCACACACCAAACTTGATGTCAAGCACAAGAAAACAGAAATAGTCAAACACACGCCAACCCCGACACACACCAACACAGACATACAGTACAGTAGAAATAAGACACTAATTGTACACTCAATACACTCTGCATTCACTACAACACTATATCCTATGAAGTGTTCGGATTAGCAGCCACATAGGTCGAAGGGCAGCGAGCTGCTGACCAGAGTGTACAGTATGATTCCCAGACTACAGACTTCCACCTCTAACCCCCCCCTCACCCAACGCCTCACTGCCTCACCTCCCCCCCACACACACCTTGAGGTTCTGCCCATCGAAGGGCAGCGACCCTGACACCAGCGTGTATAGTATGACTCCCAGGCTCCAGACGTCCACCTCGGGCCCGTCGTACTTCTTCCCCTGGAACAGTTCCGGGGCAGCGTAGGGCGGGGAGCCACAGAACGTGTCCAGCTTGTTGCCCAGCGTGAACTCATTACTGAAGCCGAAGTCGGCGATCTTGATGTTGGCGTTGGCGTCCAGCAGGAGGTTCTCAGCCTGGAGAAGGGATGGAGGAAAGAGAGGGCGGAGAGAGAGTAGAGGGAAAGAAGGATGGAGGGGTAGAGGGATACATGGAGCAGATGGACGGAGGGATAGAGGGGGAGGGATGGAGGGATGGAGGTGGGGAGATGGAGAAGGAGAGCCGTCATCCAGGATTTATATAGATAGAGTAGTCCGGAAAGGCTGGGAGAAGAAGTGACTCACACTGCGTCTGTCTGTGCTTATGTTTAGGGACATAATATCCAATAATAATCAGAAGACGTATCTATTTCCTCTACCCATTCCACATCTATAAATACATGTACTGTACATCCATAAATGTTCACATCTATAAAATAGGAGGATGACTGACTGCAAGGTCACAATTTTTATGTTTAGGATTATAATGACGATTACAATCACAAATCATTTACACAGAACAAAAATATGAACGCAACATGCAAAGTGTTGGTCCCATGTTTCATGAACTGAAATAAAAGATCCCAGAAATGTTCCATACACACGAAAAGCTTATTTCTCTCAAATTTTGTGCACAAATCTGTTTTCATCCCTTTTAGTGAGCATTTCTTATTTGCCAAGATAATCCATCCACCTAAAATGTGAAGTTTTGTCACACAACACAATGCCACAGGTGTCTCAGGTTTTGAGGGAATGTGCAATTGGCATGCTGACTGCAAGAATGTCCACCCGAGTTGTTGCCAGATAATTCATGTTAATTTCCCTACCATAAAAGTTGTTTTAAAGAATTTGGCAGTACGTCCAATTGTGTGTGTAACCACGCCAGCCCAGGACTTCTGAGACCAGCCACCCGGACAGCTGATGAAACTGTGAGTTTGCACAACCGAAGAATCTCTGAACAAACTGTCAGAAACCATCTCAGGAAAGCTAATCTGTGTGCACGTCGTCCTCACCAGGGTCTTGACCTGACTGTAGTTCAGCGTTGTAACCAGCAAATGTTCACCTTCCATGGCCAGTGGCACGCTGGAGAAATGTACTCTTCTGTGATGAATTCCGGTTTCAAGTGTACAGGGCAGATGGCAGCCTTCATGTGGGCAAACGGTTTGCTGATGTCAACGTTGTGAACCGAGTGCCCCATGGTGGCGGTGGGTTTATGGTATGGGCAGGCATAAGCTACGGACAACACAATTGCATTTTCTCGATGGCAATTTGAATGCACAGATACCGTGACGAAATCATGAGGCCCATTGTCGTGCCATTCATCCGCCGCCATCACCTCATGTTTCAGCATGATAATGCAAGGCCCCATGTCGCAAGGATTTGTACACAATTCCTGGAAGCTGAAAATGTCGCAGTTATTCCATGGCCTGCATACTCACCAGATATGTCACTTACTGAGCATGTTTGGGATGCTCTGGATTGACGTTTACAACAGCATGTTCCAGTTCCCACCAGTATCCAGCAAATTCACACAGCCATTGAAGAGGAGTGTTACACGATTCCACAGGCCACAATCAACAGCCTGATCAACACTATGTGCTGCATGAGGCAAATGGTGTTCACACCAGATAGTGACTGGTTTTCTGATTCACGCCCCTACTTTTTTTTTTAAGTATCTGTTTCCAACAGATGCATATCTGTATTCCCAGTCATGTGAAATCCATAGATTAGGGCCTAATGAATTTATTTAAATTGATTGATTTCCTTATATGAACTGTAACTTTGTAAAATCTGAAATAGTTGCATGTTGCGTTTATATTTTTGCTAAGTGTATATTCAATTAGCATTCTCACCTTCAAGTCTCGGTGGACAATGTTCTTCATGTGGCAGTAGTGGACAGCAGACACAATCTAGAGGGCAGAGAGACAGGTAATCAGACAGACAGACAAACAGACACACAAACATACATACAGACAGGCAGATTGATATACACACACAGACAGACAGCTTTAGCAAGCAGCAAGCCAGCCAGCAAGCCAGACAAACAGACTGACTAAAAAGACAGCTAGACATCCAGAGAAACAGACAGACAGACAAGTGTGCGAGGCACCGTGGTCGTCATACCTGTCGAAATTTGGCTCTGGCTTCAATCTCCTTCATTCTACCATGAGATACGAGGTAGTCAAACACTTCACCTTAAAACAAAGAGAGTGGTCAACATGATGAGGGAAATACTGTATGTGACAAAATATGTTTCAATGCATCATACTGTACACTCAATCTTCCTTAAACCCTTTCCTGGTTACATAATGTACTCATATTGTGCTCGTTGAATCTGCAGTATTTTCAACCATCATTAACAGTTAAACTAATATCTTTCCAGTAGCTAATATCAAAGGCCTAACACTAATGTTATAGTGACAGAGACTGTGGGGCTGTGGCCTGCTTCCTCCCAGATTTTATCCTAATGACATTTCAGCTGGTAGAAATATTCTCCCTGGCCACTAAACCCTGTCATTAGCTATAAGCCTATTACCGAAATCCCCCCCTACATTTACAATATAATTTCGTAGAACACCAAAGGTAAAATACGCAACATTCGGTTATGTTTACTTACACATACAGTAGTAGTACGTACTGTACAACCATTGTGTTCGGTAATGGTTTTGAGTCATCTCCATTGGTTTATTTATACTTTTCTCCCCTGTCAATCAAACACAAGCTAATCCGCCATTACGGAGACATAGTAGCTAGGTCTATTGAAACAGACAGGAAGGCAGATGCACCCACCTCCACTGGCATACTCCATGATTAGGTAAAGGGTCTTATCAGTCTCAATCACCTCGAACAGCTGCACTGTAATAGGCACAAACAAAATCAGATAAAAAATAATAAAGAAAGAAAAACTCCTTTTGTAAAAAAAAAAAAAACGAAAAAAAGACATATCTGATAAATCCAGCAGGGCATGAAAGCGGTCTAGTCTAATGCCATGTGTTTTTTATTTATTTTTATCACATTTCAGCTTTCGAAAATCCCGTTCCCCTCGCCAACCCAACCCTGGGCCCTCCTTCCCCGCATCTAGCTAGCAACTGTATGTGCTAGTAGTATAGTCTATTCAACACATACAGTGAGAGGCCTAGACAAAATCCTGCTGTCTGGGTGGATGAGACAGGAGTGGACCAGCCATTTAGACTACACACACTACTATCAGTATTCTATGCTATCTTATGCTATACTATGCTATGCTATACTAACTATACACAAACAACATGGACTAGAACATTGACTGCGGACTAAAAGTACATTTAAGCCATGGCCACAACATAAATATACAGCACTGTAATAGCCAACATATAGACATAGTGCGATCATGTGAAAGACAGACAAACAGCATAAACACCAGCACAAATGCATAGGATGGTGGTAAAGTTCAGTACATACTAGCACAAAAGCTTGATAGAAATATAGAATAGATACAACACAGCATGTATCAACATAAACAAACCCCCCCCACACACACACACACACTTAATGCAGGCCCTTACCTATGTTTGGGTGATTTAAACCTTTCATTATCCGAACCTCTCGAAAAAGCTGCGAAAGGCATTAGGATTTTTGTTAGAAGTGAATAGAATATAAATAATATACAGTGGGGCAAAAAAGTATTTAGTCAGCCACCAATTGTGCAAGTTCTCCCACTTAAAAAGATGAGAGAGGCCTGTAATTGTCATCATAGGTGCACTTCAACTATGACAGACAAAATGAGAAAAAAAATCCAGAAAATCACATTGTAGGATTTTTAATGAATTTATTTACAAATTATGGTGGAAAATAAGTATTTGGTCAATAACAAAAGTTTATCTCAATACTTATATATTATGTTATATACCCTTTGTTGGCAATGACAGAGGTCAAACATTTTCTGTAAGTCTTCACAAGGTTTTCACACACTGTTGTTGGTATTTTGGCCCATTCCTCCATGCAGATCTCCTCTAGAGCAGTGATGTTTGGGGGCTGTTGCTGGACAACACGGACTTTCAACTCCCTACAAAGATTTTCTATGGGGTTGAGATCTGGAGACTGGCTAGGCCACTCCAGGACCTTGAAATGCTTCTTACGAAGCCACTCCTTCGTTGCCCGGGCGGTGTGTTTGGGATCATTGTCATGCTGAAAGACCCAGCCACGTTTCATCTTCAATGCCCTTGCGGAGGTTTTCACTCAAAATCTCACGATACATGGCCCCATTCATTCTTTCCTTTACACGGATCAGCCGTCCTGGTCCCTTTGCAGAAAAACAGCCCCAAAGCATGATGTTTCCACCCCCATGCTTCACAGTAGGTATGGTGTTCTTTGGATGCAACTCAGCATTCTTTGTCCTCCAAACACGACGAGTTGAGTTTTTACCAAAAAGTTATATTTTGGTTTCATCTGACCAGATGACATTCTCCCAATCTTCTTCTGGATCATCCAAATGCTCTCTAGCAAACTTCAGATGGGCCTGGACATGTACTGGCTTAAGCAGGGGGACACGTCTGGCACTGAAGGATTTGAGTCCCTGGTGGCGTAGGGTGTTACTGATGGTAGGCTTTGTTACTTCGGTCCCAGCTCTCTGCAGGTCATTCACTAGATCCACCCCGTGTGGTTCTGGGATATTTGCTCACCGTTCTTGTGATAATTTTGACCCCACGGAGTGAAATCTTGCGTGGAGCCCCAGATCGAGGGAGATTATCAGTGGTCTTGTATGTCTTCCATTTCCTAATAATTTCTCCCACAGTTGATTTCTTCAAACCTAGCTTACCTATTGCAGATTCAGTCTTCCCAGCCTGGTGCAGGTCTACAATTTTGTTTCTGGTGTCCTTTGACAGCTCTTTGGTCTTGGCCATAGTGGAGTTTGGAGTGTGACTGTTTGAGGTTGTGGACAGGTGGCTTTTATACTGATAACAAGTTCAAACAGGTGCCATTAATACAGGTAACGAGTGGAGAACAGAGGAGCCTCTTAAAGAAGAAATTACAGGTCTGTGAGAGCCATCTTGCTTGTTTGTAGGTGACCAAACACTTATTTTCCACCATAATTTGCAAATTCATTCATTAAAAATCCTACAATGTGATTTTCCTCATTTTGTCTGTCATAGATGAAGTGTACCTATGATGAAAATTACAGGCCTCTCTCATCTTTTTAAGTGGGAGAACTTGCACAATTGGTGGCTGACTAAATACTTTTTTGCCCCCCTGTATATAGAACATATCCATATGGGGTTTTCAACTGAGAGAAAATGTTACAGCAATGTGTACCATGTGTTTTTTCAAAATGTTATGCATTTTCAATTCAAACTGCTGTAAGGCTTACACTTACAGTATTGGAGGAAATCAGTTCAAATGCATTGTCATAAAGAAGGATTTTTAATTTGAACCATCTATCTGACTCATCTGGTTCACAATATATATAAGATCCTAGCTTTGTGACACAACATCGAGAGTCTGTGTATTGGTTGGACTCTCTGAGTTGTGCATCGTTCTAGTGATTGGCGAAGGAAAATAACCATACCACTAAAAAAAACAAAAGCATATGTATAATCTGTAGCAACTCTACGTTAAGTGAAATGTGTCCCTTGATATCAAAATAAACATTTTAATCCAACTTTTGTCCAAACCGCACCATATTCCTGCTGTCTAAACAGTGGTAGATTGAGGTAGGAAGTCTCGCCTGAAGTGCGTGGTCTAACGTCAGCCACGTGTATAATTTTGCAGGAATATGGTGGGGTTCAAGTCAGACTCAAAAAAAAGATAGTATGATAAGCTTTAATATCCTCTTTCTTCATTCCTCCCCCTCTTTCTATATGTCTCTCTCTTCCTCCGTTTCCTCCTTCATTCAATCCCTTATTTTCTCAGTCTAAAGACTCCAGCACTGCCCAACGTCACTGTTGCCATAGCGACCCGGGTATTAAGACTAGGCCTTTCCTCGCTTCTTCAGCTGTGCCAGAGGGAATTATGGGATACGATGATGCCGCCCCCTGATGTCTTGCCGTCGTCGTCCAGAAATTCCGTAATTCCACAGACCAAACATGCCCCAGCACATTTGCTATCACAAACGCCTATCTGACCTACTGTCATTGATATACCATTAATACAGTATATAGGGTACAGATGCATTTGATTGTCCGTCGTATAATCATCTTGTGAGGCTTATTAGTGCAAGTACTTAAAATTGACACAGTTCTGACCACCTCTAGATAGCATTAACACTACCCAACGCGTCACTCTCTCACCAAACTCTCTCCTCTGTCTCTTTACCTCCCCCAACTCTCTCTTTCCCTCTACCCCTTCCTTCTTTATGCGTAACAGACCAGATTATGCTAATATGGGCTCTTTCATGTCTTCTGTATTGAGGATTTTCTCTAGCCACGGGTATGTAAAGCAGCATGTTATCAACGCCAATTGTCGTTGCTAGCCAATCCCGGACCACTCTCATCAATCTAGGCCAAATCTGATAGACAGTAGGTGTTGTCTCTGACAATGGCCCAATTGCATTGTTTGGTCTCAAGCAGCCATCCAATCAGTCTCCTCTCTTGCACTGCTGCCCAATAGAAGATAAGCGAGAGAATTTAGGTGGACCTATCAAGGAAGGACATAGGCATAAGATCACAGATCTTGGTAAGACATGTCCTCCAGGCATGAACAGTGCTATCTCAAGGGAAAGACAAAGTAGCCATGCATTAGAACCCACACAGCGGCCATCTGAAAGATGATGAATTTGAATCATCCTATATATCTTCAAAGAAATAACAGGTACAATAGATCAAAAATAAATGTTATACGATCATTAAGACTCTCACACCAAGTTCATTCTATAAATGACATACATAACATAATACAGTTCTCATCTATGGACAGTGAAGATACAATTAGAATTTGGGCTTTATACTCTAGTATTTTGGATTTGAAATCAAATTTAGAGGAGACAGTAAAGAATGTCACTTTTTATTTGAGGGTATTTTTCTGTATCTCCCTCCCTCTCTCTCTCCCTCTCTACCGCACCAGCTGTCTCAACATCTGAATGCTCAGCTATGAAAAGCCAACTGACATTTCCTCCTGAGGTGCTGACCTGTTGCACCCTCTACAACCACTGTGATTATTTTTTGACCCCGCTCGTCATCAATGAATGTTTGAACATCTTGAAGAATGATCTGGCCTTAATGGCCATGTACTCTCATAATATCCACCGGGAACAACCAGAAGAGGATAGGCCACCCCTCAGAGAGTGGTTCTTCTCTAGGTTTCTTCCTAGGTTCCTGCCTTTTAGGGAGTTTTTCCTAGCCACCATGCTTCTACATTCTGTTAAAATTGCGCCGACAGATAGGGCCACCGTGCTTCTAGCTCTTAGGAAACTTTGCAGTGTTATTTCTTACATTGTTAGCCCATCTTTTTTTTGTGTTATTACATACAGCCGGGAAGAACTTTTGGATATATTGACTGGCAGTATCCAGCATTATCAGCATTACAACCAGAAATACGACTTTCCCGAATCAGATCCTTTGTTCGTACCCCACAGGGCAATTGAACTGATTCCAGAGGCTGATCCAAAACACTGCCGGCGGAGGAGAGGTACTCGGAGTGGACTTCTAGTCCGACTCAGGAGGCGCGCACATCACCCACCGCTTCCGAGTATATTACTCGCTAATGTTCAGTCTCTGGATAATAAAGTTGACGAGTCCCTGAGCTTGTCTGAGTCTGTACAGCCAGTTAGGTTCTCAGTTCATTGCGCAGACAGGATTAATATCTCTCTGGGAAGAAGAAGGTCAGGGGTGTATGTTTCATGATTAACCACTCATGGTGTGATTGTGATAACATACAGCAGCCTTTCTTAAAGTATGGGTGGGTCACGTACTTGTCAATGGTGGGTCGCGACGTGTGAGAGTAAATTTATAATTATTTCATTAATTACTGGAATTGATTTGGCCAAGTGCATCTGCGCTCTCTGTTCAGTGCGCTCTCTGCTTAGTAGCGGTCTCTGCTTAGATTGGTAGCTGTGCAAGTGGGAGAAGGAGATGCTGTGTGTTTCACGGTTTACTGGATCTTTTTTCTGCAGTTTTCTTGAAAATCAGGGCAGAATGCTTCAGGGCAGAATGCTTCAGGAAACAGTGCATTGACAGTGGAAAAGTAAGTCAGCTAACAAGGCATTGTTGTCATTTTATAACAGGTGATGATAAGCAGAAATACGGGAGTACTAACTCTCATAGTAGTAGATGTGAGTTTCTCTTTCAAACAATCCCCTGGCCTTGTACACAGCTAATAGCTAACATTCGCCAAAGCCAGCTAGCTACTGATAGTGCAGATGAAGATGAAAAATGATCAAGCTTACTGTACATCTTACTGTAGAAATTATTGTTGAAAGAAAGTCTAGGTTGGAACTGTTGCTGTTAAAATGTATTAACTGGAATACACTGATTGAAGCAAGATGCTGTTTGAGGCAAACACTCACACAGTTCTGGTTTGCTCATCTACAGCAGAAAGTGGTCTCCTGCCTGACTGAGAAAGCAGTAGATGTTCTCATCCCGTTTGGCACCACATACCTATGCAAGTCAGGGTTCTCAACTCTGACATGTGTGATGTGATCGATCAGTTTATTTCAGTTCAGAATAAAAATTATTTATTGTATTTTAACAGCACCAGTTCCAACCTAGACAGATATGTAAGAGTGTTAATAAATAAATCTGAATAAATATTTATATGGATATTTAATTTAATTGTTATTTGTTTTGTCTATATTGCATTTGTTTTAGGCATAAGGGCAATGAAATATTTATTATATAAATATGTATGTATAGTTGCATATTTTCCTAAGCTTGGGTCCCAAGAAAATACAGAAACTCTCATTTGGGTCCCAGGCTGAAAATGTTTAAGAACCCCTGACATACAGGAACTCAAGTTATTTTGTTCATCCGACCTAGAATACCTCACAATCTAATGCTGACCGTATTACATCACAAGAGAATTCTCTTTGGTTATAGTCACAGTCATGTATATTCCCCCTCAAGCCGAAAAACGCTACCGAAGTTCTATCAACACATTGACTGTAGTACTTGCGTTGCTAAAACACTCAACCATTGCTACTCCAACTTGCGGAATGCCTACAAGGCCCTCCTCGCCCTCCCTTCGGCAAATCTGATCACGACTCCATTTTGCTCCTCCCTTCCGATAGGCATAAACTTAAACAGGAAGTACCCGTGCTAAGAACTATCCAATGTTGGTCTGAGCAATTGGAATCCACACTTCAAGTTTGTTTTGATCACGCGGACTGGGATATGTTCCGGGTAGCCTCAGAGAATAACATCAACGAATACACTGATACGGTGACTGAGTTTATCAGGAAGTGTATAGGAGATGTTGTATCAACTGTGACTATTAAAACCTACCCTAAACAGAAACTGTGGATAGATGGCAACATTCGTATTTAAGATTGGCAAGGTGACTGGGAATATGGCCGAATACAAACAGTGGAGTTATTCCCTCCGTAAGGCAATCAAACAGGCAGTATAGAGACAAAGTAGAGACAATTCAATGGCTCAGACACAAGATGTATGTGGCAGGGTCTACAAACAATCATGGATTACAAAGGGAAAACCAGTCACGTCTTGCTTCCGGACAAGCTAAACACCTTCACCCTCTTTGAGGATAACACAGTGCCACCGACACGGCCCGCTACCAAGGACTGTGGGCTCTCCTTCTCCGTGGTCGACGTGAGTAAGATATTTAAGTGAGTTAACCCTCGCAAGGCTGTTGGCCCAGACGGCATCCCTAGCCGCAACCTCAGAGCATGCGCAGACCAGCTGGCTGGAGTGTTTACGGACATATTCAATCTCTCCTTATCCCAGTCTGCTGTCCCCACATGCTTCAACATGTCCACCATTATTCCTGTACCCAAGAAAACAAAGGTAACTGAACTAAATGACTATCCCCCCATCATCATGAAGTACTTTGAGAGGCTAGTTAAGGATTACATCACCTCTACCTTTTCTGACAACCTCGACCCACTTCTATTTGCTTACCGCCCCAATAGATCCACAGATGATGTAATCGCCATCACACTGCACACTGCCCTATCCCATCTGGACAAGAGGAATACCTATGTAGGAATGCTGTTCATTGACTATAGCTCAGCATTCAACACCATAGTACCCTCCAAGCTCATCATTAAGCTTGAGGCCCTGGGTCTGAACCCCGCCCTGTGCAATTTGGTCCTGGACTTCCTGACGGGCCTCCCCCAGGTGGTGAAGGTAGGAGAGAACATCTCCACTTCACTGATCCTCAACACTTGGGCCCCACAAGGATGCGTACTCAGCCCCTTCTTGTACTCCCTGTTCACCCATGACTGCGTGGCCACAAACGCCTCCAACTCAATCATCAAGTTTGCAGACGTCACAACAGTAGTAGGCCTGATTACCAACAATGACAAGACAGCCTACAGGGAGGAGGTGAGGGCCCTGGGAGTGTGGTGCCAGGAAAATAACCTCTCACCACACGTCAGCAAAACAAAGGATCTGATCGTGGACCGCAGTGGAGAAGGTGGAACGCTTCAAGTTCCTCGGCGTACACATCACTGCTTCGCTCACAACTGCAAGGCTCTCCAAAGGGAGGTGCGGTCTGCCCAACGCATCACCGGGGGCAAACTACCTGCCCTCCAGGACACCTACAGCACCCGATGTCACAGGAAGGCCAAAAAGTTCATCAAGAACAACAACCACCCGAGCCACTGCCTGTTCACCCCGCTATCATCCATTCTCATTTTGTCTGTCATAGTTGAAGTGTACCTATGATGAAAATTACAGGTCTCTCTCATATTGTTAAGTGGGAGAACTTGCACAATTGGTGTCTGACTAAATACTTTTTTGCCCCACTGTAAATATATATCAGTTTTACCATTAAGCCATAAAAAACACTTTATGTATCTAGTCCCATAAGGGGCGGCAGGGTAGCCTAGTGGTTAGAGCGTTGGACTAGTAACCGGAAGGTTGCAAGTTCAAATCTCTGAGCTGACAAGGTACAAATCTGTCGTTCTGCCCCTGAACAGGCAGTTAACCCACTGTTCCTAGGCCGTCATTGAAAATAAGAATTTGTTCTTAACTGACTTGCCTAGTTAAATAAAGGTTTAAAAAAAGTAAGAAGCCCTAAGTATTTGGACAGATTCACTTATAGTGTTTTAAAGTAGTCAAAAGTTAAGTATATGGTCTCATATCCCTTGCACACAATAACTGCATCATTATGCTTCATTATCATCTTCGTGTTAGATTAATTTACAGTTTGCTTTGGCTGTGTTTTGGGTAATGTCTTGTCCAATAGTAACTGAATATTGAATAATGTCTTGTGTCATTTTGGAGTCACTTTTTTGGTAAGTGAGAATAGAACAGGTTCCTAAACACAAAAAAAGGCACAGAGAGGCACCAAGACCATACCCCCCCCAGAAAATGCTAACCTCCCCTTTTATTCCTAATGGTGAGTGGCTAGCATGTTTTTGTGCATCATTATTCATGATCCATTCATGTTTTTTCTTTATCATGCTATTATCAGGATCAATGGAGAAGTATTCACAAACTTCTTATTTCCACACTTAGAAAGAAAATTACTCCAGATATCATCCATCATTTAGTTACTATTGGACATGATAAGTGCATTAATTTCTAAATAGTAAGACATATTTATGTGAGTATTGGCCATTTATGTAGTCTTTTGATCTCAAATCCAAAATGTTGGAGTATAGAGACAAAATTTTAATGTTAGCTTCACTTTCCAAATACATATGGTGAGGATTGTACACCATTTAGAAAAAAACGTTTTTATCCAAAGTGACTTAGTCATTCGTGCATACATCTCCGTATGGGTGGCCTCAGCAGGAATCGAACCCACAATGATCCTGTCCCTCATATCTATATCATTAACCCACATATGAGACAGTCCTACAGTCCAACAAAACCATGATGTGCTGAACACTACAGACATTCTCCCAATCCAACACTACCCCCCAGGGCCTTATATGCATTCTGGAAGGTGTATAGCAATGGTCGAGCATTTTAGCAGCGCAAGTACAACAATCAATATGTTGATAGAATTTCGGGAGCCTTTTCCTCAAATTTGCGTTGTTAAAACAACCAGCTACAACATATGCAGCCTGTGGATATGTGGTTTTCAGTATGCATAAAGTCCAGTGAAGTTCTTTGAGGGCCATCGTGGCATCCGCTTGGGGGGGGATATAGACCGCTGTGGCTATCATTGACAAAAATTCTCTTGGGAGATAGTACGGTCGGCATTTGATCGTGAGATATTTAGAAGGACTCGAGTTCCTGTATGTTATGACAATTACACCATAAGTCGTTGATCATAAAATATATACCTCCACCCTTCTACTTCTCGGAGAGATGTTTGTTCCTGTCGGCGCGATGTATTGAGAACCCAACTGGGTTTACAGAGTCAGACAGTATATCTCGAGAGAGCCATGTTTCCGTGAAGCAGAGTACTGTATGTTACAATCCCTGGTGTCTCTCTGAAAAGCAACTCTCGCCTTGAGCTCATCAATTTTATTATACAGAGGTTTGACATTAGCGAGTAAAATACTCGGGAGTGGTGGGTGGTGTGCACGCTTCCTAAGTCGGACCAGAAGACCGCCTCGAGTACATCTCCTTCGCCGCCGTTGTTTTGGATCAGCCTCTGGAATAAGTTCAATTGCTCTGGGGAGAGCAAACAAAGGATCTGCTTCATGGAAGTCCTAATCCTGGTATTAATGCTGGAAGTTCTGGTGAGTTAATGCCGCTCTAATATCCAATAGTTCTTAACAAGTATAGTAAAACAAACGTGAAACAAACATGTATGTGCAAGTGGGGGGTTATGAGGCAATGTTACCATGTGCACTACAAGTTAAAGTACTATATGTGTATTCATGTCTTTACATTTTCCCTTTCTCTTTTTACTCTGAGTATTGCATGTTTGTGTTGCATGTTAAATTCTGCCCTGATGGTGTGACCTGAGAAATATTCTCAAAACAGGAAGTAAGTTAGCATTTAGTATTGTGAGGTAGTTGGATGATAGGATCAAGATACTTGCATGTGATGAGTCCAGGGTTTCTCCTGCATAGTGAATTCTTAGGTCGGCTGACCGTGACTACTGCCTCACTGAGTTACCACCTACTACCTTTTTTTGAGCCAGGAAAAATCCTGGAGTCATCCTGAAGGCTCTGTTCCAATATCCATATACGACTTAAAATTAGGCAATATATTGGGCATGCATTGAAAGCGATGTGCTAGTATGGACATTGGAACATAGCCAATGGTCAATGATCCCTGATTGTCAGCCATGTTTCTTATACCCTTCATGCACAGCAAATCCTGAGTGTCCATTGTGGGTCTTCCATTTATGCACAGGAACAACTAGCCTGTTTGTCCACCATTCTGGTTCTGGTAAAACCCAAGTGTCTACTGTCTATCATTCGGGATATACCCTGAACGTGCTGATGAACATCAAATCATCTCACTGTGACAGACCTCACCATTCCCAAAGACACACTTGCAACTAATGCCAACCGCAAAACAAAATAGCTGCTTTCACAGCAACAACCAATATATACACCTTCAAATCCACAGCTGTTCCATTTTCCAGTCACCCAGCCAGTCATCCAGTCGTCCTTCTATCCAGTCAGCCAGCCATCCTCCATCTAGTAATCCAGTTATCCAGTCACCCAGTAATCCAGTCACCCAGTCATATAATTATGTAGTCAACTCGTCATCCAGTCGTCCTTCCATCTAGTCAACCAGTCATCCAGACATCCTTCCTTTCAGTCAGTTATCCAGTCATCCAGTTCACAGCACCTGCCAAACAGTATCACGTCCCTCTCTCTCTCTCTTGCTCTCTCACTAATCGGGAGACCAGAGTAGCAGCGTTCCACAAAAACACTGATCCTGCTGCAGGTTTCCTGGTACTTTACTTTAGTAATTCAGTCATTGATAAAACTCACTTAATAAAGATGCCCCTGCCTGATTGTGAGACTTATGGTGATCTTACTCAGTGTAATGTCAATGGGAAAAGAGGGAGTTTATTAAGCATTTATTAAGTGTTCATTAAGCGTTTATTAAAGTCACGTCCACTGTGACTGAAAAAAACAGATTGATAATTTAAAAACGCAAATGGCCAATACTCACCTTTTGTAGGCTGGTTGGATTCAACTGAGTTTTGTCAATGATTTTTATTGCAACCTGGAGGAGGCATGAGGAGAACTTGGGGTCAGAGAAAGCAAAGAAGGACATTTTACAAAAAAGCACAACAAAAAGACAAAAACATCCCAGTAGTAAAACTAGTGGTCGCTAAGGCCAAAGCTAATGGGGATCCATCTAAATAAAAGAACAACCACAACTACAGATCGATCCCCCGCCCATCCACTTCCTACCCCTCCTATCCATGACCAAGTCTCACATCTCTGCCCTATATCCCATGTCCCCCCCAATCACTACAACAACCCAAACCCAAGACCAGGGTTCCCCAACTGACAACCCGTGGGTGGTTTTATTCCCACCTCCCCCTCTCTCTTTGCCTCCGCTTGCTCTCTCTCCATCTCTCTTGCTTTCTCTCCTCCTCCTCTCTCTCTCCTCCTCCTCTCCCTCCCGCCTCTCTCCCTCTCTCCACGCTGCTCTCTCTCTCTGTGCCGCTCTTTTTCTCTCCCCGTGCCTCTCTCTGTAATTGTTGGACATAAAATAATGTAAAAACACCAGGAAATCAGCTCCAAGTGATTTTAATTTTGGAAATCTGTTCCCAAGTATTCCCAAGCATAATAGAGAGACATGTGATGCTATACAAATGTAAGCAAGGTTTGAAATTATTATGTTTAATTCAAATATTATATCTGTTCAGGCTTCTTGCAGTCATTTTGCAGTCTACAAATTATTTGTAATTGTGTTCCGGCCCCCCGACCAGCCGCCCAAGAAAATCGGCCCGCGACTGAATCTAGTTGATGATCCCTGCCCTAGACTTGACATCCTATGCATCTGAAGAGATTTGAGATAATTTGCTTGGTATAAACACTAGAGTGAAGCTTCTGGCTATGCTGGGTCTAGGGGTCAATTTGGGATTGGGCCCCATGCATCCGTCCAACTCACTACCATAGAAATGTACACTATTTCTACGCTTTCTATGACTAGCACCCTTCCTTTGCATCACGTACCTTACCCAACAACCCCCACCCCCCTATGCCCCAGCCTCACCTCCTTGCCCGTCAGGATGTGGCGCGCCAGTTTGACTTTGGCAAAGTTGCCCTTGCCGATGGTCTTGAGCAGGCGGTAGTTGCCGATGTGCGGAGTCTCGTCAGAGCAGGAGGCCATGGAGTTCCTGCAGCGGGCACCCAGCGAGCGGCTGGACAGGCTGGTTCCCTTGTCTGAGCGGCTGGCAGCCAGGGTCACATGCTGGGGGAGAGAATATATGGGAAGGGGGGTCACCACCAGCACCCCGATGACAACGACCACGCAAAGCCTGGGAACTCTAAAACTCTTTTCACACTATCCTGGTGACCCGAAACATACACTGAACAAAAATAGAAATCGCAACATATAAAGTGTTGGTCCCATGTTTCATGAGCTGATCAAATAATTCCCAGAAATGCTACAGTACATAGACACAAAATCTTATTTCTCTCAAATTTGGTGAACAAATTTGTTTACATCCCTGTTAGTGAGCATTTATCCTTTGCCAAGATAATCCATCCACCTGACAGGTGTTGCATATCAAGAAGCTGATTAAACAGCATGTTCATTACACAGGTGTGTAAAATGTGCAGTTTTGCCACACAACACAATGCCACAGATGTCTCAAGTTTTGAGAGAGCGTGCAATTGGCATGCTGACCGCAGGAATGTCCACCAGACCTGTTGCCAGAGAATTGAATGTACCTTTTTCTACCATAAGCTGCCTCCAATGTCGTTTTAGAGAATTTGGCAGTACGTCCAAACATCCTCACAACCCCAGAGCATGTTTAACCACGCCAGCCCAGGACCTCCACAAACTCATTCTGATTGGCTGGGCCTAGCTCTCCAGTGGATGATGCCCCCCCAGCCCACCCCTAACCACACCCCTGCCCAGTAATGAGAAATCCATAGATAGAATAGAGGAACGGTGAAGATATGAAGGTACACGGCTAGCACGGAAGCCCGAGAGGCAGCCCCAATAAAATAATGTTGGGGGGGGGGGTTACTGTCACGACCTGACCTTAGTTAACTTTGTTTTCTTTATTATTTTGGTTAGGTCAGGGTGTGACGAGGGTGGTATGTGTGTTTTGTCTTGTCTAGGGTTTTTTGTATATTTATGGGGTTTTGGTATTGTCTAGGTATATGTAGGTCTATGGTGGCCTGAATTGGTTCCCAATCAGAGACAGCTGTTTATCGTTGTCCCTGATTGGGGATCCTATTTAGGTTGCCAATTTGGTTTTGTGGGTTATTGTCTGAGTGTAGTTGCATGTCAGCACACAACTTATAGCCTCACGTTCATTTTGTTAGTTTGTTTAAGTGTTCTTTGTTAATTAAAGAAGTATGTATTCCTATCACGCTGCGCCTTGGTCTCATCAATATGACGAACGTGACAGTTGCGTTTATATTTTTGTGCAGTATACTTAGCTGGCTCTGATATTTTATTTTCACATTGCCTTCTCTAGTACGTTTCCAGCAACTATGGTGGATGCGTAACCAGGCCAGCCCAGTACAGCTCGGTGGGCTGAAAAGGGTACAAGACCAACTGTGAGACCAATAGCCCTTTCACACTACTGTGCCAACCGATGACCTGAACCACACTACTGTGTTGGCTTGGATGGAAGGAATTTTTATTTTTAAATGGCCCCTTCCAGCATGGTTTCAGCAACTATGGTGGATGTGTAACCAGGCCATTACAGTTTGGCAAGGCATGGTAGTGTTTAAGGTACTATTCTACTGGACTGGACTGCCATTATAGCATGGTGGCTCTGGCTCTCCAATAGGACAGGGTATTTATTTTTTATTTTTTTATTTCACCTTTATTTAAACCAGGTAGGCAAGTTGAGAACAAGTTCTCATTTACAATTGCGACCTGGCCAAGATAAAGCAAAGCAGTTCGACACACAATGACACAGAGTTACACATGGAGTAAAACAAACATACAGTCAATAATACAGTAGAAACAAGTCTATATACGATGTGAGCAAATGAGGTGAGATAAGGGAGGTAAAGGCAAAAAAAGGCCATGGTGGCAAAGTAAATACAATATAGCAAGTAAAACACTGGAATGGTAGATTTGCAGTGAAAGAATGTGCAAAGTAGAAATAAAAATAATGGGGTGCAAAGGAGCAAAATAAATAAATAAAATAAATACAGTAGGGAAAGAGGTAGTTGTTTGGGCTAAATTATAGGAGGGCTATGTACAGGTGCAGTAATCTGTGAGCTGCTCTGACAGCTGGTGCTTAAAGCTAGTGAGGGAGAGAAGTGTTTCCACTTTCAGAGATTTTTGTAGTTCGTTCCAGTCATTGCCAGCAGAGAACTGGAAGGAGAGGCGGCCAAAGAATTGGTTTTGGGGGTGACCAGAGAGATATACCTGCTGGAGCGCGTGCTACAGGTGGGTGATGCTATGGTGACCAGTGAGCTGAGATAAGGGGGGACTTTACCTAGCAGGGTCTTGTAGATGACATGGAGCCAGTGGGTTTGGCGACGAGTATGAAGCAAGGGCCAGCCAACGAGAGCGTACCGGTCGCAATGGTGGGTAGTATATGGGTAGTATATGGGTAGTATATGGGGCTTTGGTGACAAAACGGATGACACTGTGATAGACTGCATCCAATTTGTTGAGTAGGGTATTGGAGGCTATTTTGTAAATGACATCGCCAAAGTCGAGGATTGGTAGGATGGTCAGTTTTACAAGCGTATGTTTGGCAGCATGAGTGAAGGATGCTTTGTTGCGAAATAGGAAGACAATTCTAGATTTAACTTTGGCTTGGAGATGTTTGATGTGGGTCTGGAAGGAGAGTTTACAGTCTAACCAGACACCTAGGTATTTGTAGTTGTCCACGTATTCTAAGTCAGAGCCGTCCAGAGTAGTGATGTTGGACAGGCGGGCAGGTGCAGGCAGCGATCGGTTGAAGAGCATGCATTTAGTTTTACTTGTATTTAAGAGCAATTGAAGGCCACGGAAGGAGAGTTGTATGGCATTGAAGCTTGCCTGGAGGGTTGTTAACACAGTGTCCAAAGAAGGGCCAGAAGTATACAGAATGGTGTCGTCTGCGTAGAGATGGATCAGAGAGTCACCAGCAGCAAGAGCGACATCATTGATGTATACAGAGAAGAGAGTCGGTCCAAGAATTTAACCCCACTGCCAGAGGTCTGGACAACAGACCCTCCGATTTGACACACTGAACTTGGAGAAGTAGTTGGAGAAGTAGTTGGTGAACCAGGCGAGGCAATCATTTGAGAAACCAAGGCTGTCGAGTCTGCCGATGAGGATGTGGTGATTGACAGAGTCAAAAGCCTTGGCCAGATCAATGAATACGGCTGCACAGTAATGTTTCTTATCGATGGCGGTTAAGATATCGTTTAGGACCTTGAACGTGGCTGAGGTGCACCCATGACCAGCTCTGAAACCAGATTGCATAGCAGAGAGGGTATGGTGAGATTCGAAATGGTCGGTAATCTGTTTGTTGACTTGGCTTTCGAAGACCTTAGAAAGGCAGGGTAGGATAGATATAGGTCTGTAGCAGTTGGGTCAAGAGTGTCTCCCCCTTTGAAGAAGGGGATGACCGCAGCTGCTTTCCAATCTTTGGTAATCTCAGACGACACGAAAGAGAGGTTGAACAGGCTAGTTATAGAGGTGGCAACAATTTCGGCAAATAATTTTAGAAAGAAAGGGTCCAGATTGTCTAGCCCGGCTGATTTGTAGGGTTCCAGATTTTGCAGCTCTTTCAGAACATCAGCTGACTGGATTTGGGAGAAAGAGAAATGGGGAAGGCTTGGGCGAGTTGCTGTGGGGGGTGCAGTGCTGTTGGGGTAGCCAGGTGGAAAGCATGGCCAGCCGTAGAAAAATGCTTATTGAAATTCTCAATTATAGTGGATTTATCAGTGGTGACAGTGTTTCCTATCTTCAGTGCAGTGGGCAACTGGGAGGTGTTCTTATTCTCCATGGACTTTACAGTGTCCCAGAACTTTTTGAGTTAGTGTTGCAGGAAGCAAATGTCTGCTTTGAAAAGCTAGCCTTGGCTTTTCTAACTGCCTGTGTATAATGGTTTCTAGCTTCCCTGAAAAGCTGCATATCACAGGGGCTGTTCGATGCTAATGCAGAACGCCATAGGATGTTTTTGTGTTGGTTAAGGGCAGTCAGGTCTGGGGAGAACCAAGGGCTATATCTGTTCCTGGTTCTAAATTTCTTGAATTTCTTGAGAGTGAAGACACGCTTTTTCAGTTCTGCCCACACATTTTCTATAGGATTGAGGTCAGGGCTTTGTGATGGCCACTCCAATACCTTGACTTTGTTGTCCTTAAGCCATTTTGCCACAACTTTGGAAGTATGCTTGGAGTCATTGTCCATTTGGAAGACCCATTTGCGACCAAACTTTAACTGATGTCTTGAGATGTTGCTTCAATATATCCACATAATTTCACTTCCTCATGATGGCATCTATTTTGTGAAGGGCATCCGTCCCTCCTGCAGCAAAGCACCACCACAACATGATGCTGCCACCCACGTGCTTCATGGTTGGGATGGTGTTCTTCGGCTTGCAAGCCTCCCCCGTTTTCCTCCAAACATAACAATTGTCCTTATGGCCAAACAGGCCTATTTTTGTTTCATCAGACCAGAGGACATTTCTCCAAAAAGTATGATCTTGGTCCCCATGTGCAGTTGCAAACCGTAGTCTAGCTTTTTTATGGCGGTTTTGGAGCAGTGGCTTCTTCCTTGCCGAACGGCCTTTCAAGTTATGTCAATATAGGACACATTTTACTGTGGATATAGATACTTTTGTACCTGTTTCCTCCAGCATCTTCACAAGGTCCTTTGCTGTTGTTTTGGGATTGATTTGCACTTTTTGCACCAAAGTACGTTCATTTCTAGGAGACAGAACACGTCTCCCTCCTGAGCATTATGACGGCTGTGTGGTTCCATGTGGTTTATACTTACGTACTATTGTTTGTATAGACGAACGTGGTACCTTCAGGCATTTGGAAATTGCTCCCAAGGATGAACCAGACTTGTGGAGGTCGACAAGTTTTTTCTGAGGTCTTGGCTGAGTTCTTTTGATTTTCCCATGATGTCAATCAAAGAGGCACTGAGTTTGAAGGTAGACCTTGAAATACATCCACAGGTACACCTCCAATTGACTCAAATGATGTCAATTAGCCTATCAGAAGCTTCTAAAGCCATGACATCATTTTCTGGAATTTTCCAAGCTGTTTAAAGGCACAGTCAGCTTAGTGTATGTAAACGTATGACCCACTGGAATTGTGATACAGTGAATTATAAGCGAAAAAAATGTGTCTGTAAACAGTTGTTGGAAAAATGACTTGTGTCATGCACAAAGTAGATGTCCTAACTGATTTGCCAAAACTATAGTTTGTTAACAAGAAATTTGCGGAGTGGTTGAAAAAATAATTTCAATGACTCCAACCTAAGTGTATGTTAACTTCCGACTTCAACTGTAGGCGGAGGATTAATGGACTGAAAGCAACACCCAGGACTGCTGGTATACCATAGTTCTACACTGAAATTATATTCTAAGTTGGTATATTATCTTTGATTTGGACAACATCATGCCTGGGCTGCTGGGCACAATGCACAATGTTTTGGAACGTTTAGATAGAAACATATAATGTAGAACAGATGTCTCGCTACAAACATGTAGACTAAAGAACCATGTTCTATTCATGATACTTATATTTGCGATGCTTCACAAGGTTTACCTATGGAGTGTGGCCCTAGTGCGGCTTGAATAGAAATACGGGAGATCATTCACTTCTAGGTAACAGATGTTGCTGAACATATGAATATGTCATTATAAATACTACTTTCATAGAACATCTTGTGCCAATTTTGGACTTTCTGATCTGTCTGATACCTGGGACAAATGTACTACTGTGTGAGGTGACTATCAGTGGTCAGAAAAGTATCCAATTGTTCTACTTGAGTAAAAAATAAAGGTACCTTAATCTAAAATGACTTCAGTGAAAGTCACCCAGCAAAATACTACTTGAATAAATGTCTAAACGTATCTGGTTCTAAATGTACTTTAGTACAGTGGTGGAAAAATACTCAATTGTCATACTTGAGTAAAAGTAAAAAGCACAAGTAAATGCAATATATCAAAATTCCTATATTAAGCAAACCAGATGGCACCATTTTCATGTTTTTTTTAAATTTAGGGACAAACAGAAGCACACTCAGACATCATTTACAAACGCAGTATTTGTGTTTAGTGAGTCCGCCAGATCAGAAGTATTAGGTTTGACAACGCGTTATATTGATAGGTGTGTGAATTGGACCATATTGCTACCCTGCCTGAGCATTCTAAATGTAACGACTACTTTTGGCTGTCAGGGAAAATGTATGGAGTAAAAAGTACATCGTTTCTTTAGGAATGTAAGAGGAAATGCTGTCAAAAATATAAATAGTAAAGTACAGATACGCCCCAAAAAGACTTAAGTAGTATTTTAAAGTATTTTTACTTAAGTCATTTACACCACTGGTGACCAGTCACATAATGTCCGTGTTAAATACTTAGTCAGAGGCCAAGATGCCAAGATCACTGATGTTACTTCTAGCACTACAAATACTGAGCTTGTGTACATCAAACCTGGGTTCAAATACTATTTGAAATCTTTCAAATATTTTGAGTGTTTGTTTTAGACTGCCTGGAGTGCCATTTGTGCAAGATTTGCAATTTTGGGAGTTTTCTATTGGCTCTATTGCAAGAGGCAAGCTCAATCAAACACAGCTAAAGTATTTGAAATGATTTCAAATAGAATTTGAACCCAGGACTGGAATGCATCACATGCTAGTAAGTGCTCGATTCCAGAACCCAACAGCTTTAGTAATAGGTGCTGTGAAGATCCAATCCAAAGCTTGAGTCATGGCTAATTTTCAGTCATTCAGGCAGGCAGCAGAGCATAAGAAAAAAATTGTCATGTGATCAAAAGGAAACAGGGCCCAAAAAAACACGAGAATAAGATGCCAGTAAGAGAGCGAGAGAAAAGAGAGAGAAACAGAGAGAGGTGGAGAGAGAGAGAGGCAGAGAGAGAGAGGTGGAGAGAGGTGGAGAGAGAGAGAGGTGGAGAGAGAGAGGTAGAGAGAGAGAGGTGGAGAGAGAGAGAGAGAGAGAGAGGCAGAGAGAGAGGTGGAGAGAGAGAGGTAGAGAGAGAGAGGTGGAGAGAGAGAGAGGTGGAGAGAGAGAGAGAGAGAGAGAGAGAGAGGTGGAGAGAGAGAGGTAGAGAGGGAGAGGTGGAGAGGAGAGAGAGAGAGAGAGAGAGAGAGGTGGAGAGAGAGAGGCAGAGAGAGAGAGAGGTGGAGAGAGGTGAGAGAGAGAGAGGTGGAGAGAGAGAGGTAGAGAGAGAGAGGTGGAGAGAGAGAGAGAGAGAGGCAGAGAGAGAGAGGTGGAGAGAGAGAGAGAGAGGTGGAGAGAGAGAGAGAGAGGTGGAGAGAGAGAGGTGGAGAGAGAGAGAGAGAGAGAGAGAGAGAGAGAGAGAGGTGGGAGAGAGAGAGGCAGAGAGAGAGAGGTAGAGAGAAAGAGAGGTGGACAGAGAGAGAGAGGCAGAGAGAGAGATAGCACGAGAGAGAGAGAGAGAGAGAGAGAGAGTGAGTGAGCGAGAGAGAGAGCAGATGCAGGCACAGTGGTCCCTGGCCGGTCTCGAGGCCTGAGGCTTAACACTTCCATCCCCTCAGCATGTCCTCCTGCTCTCTGCCTGAATGGCAACCTATTCCCTTTAAAATGCATTACTTTTGAATAGGCCCCATCTGGTCAAAAGTATCAAATCAAATCAAATTTTATTGGTCACATACACATGGTTAGCAGATGTTATTGCGAGTGTAGCGAAATGCTTATTTCCACTAAATAAGGAAGAGGCCCATGGGGCTCTGGTCAAAAGTAGTGCACTTTATAGGGAATAGGGTGCCATTTGGGATGCAACCACAGTCACCACACAAACATTTGGGATTCGTAATAATGACAGATTGCTTCATCAAACACGTTTCAGCAGAGAAATGACCATTTATGGAATCACATCTAAAGAGGAACCCCCATACACAAGTGCATATAGTACATTAAGCAAATTAGATAGGCCTACAGTGCATTTGGAAAGTATTCAGGCCCCTTCCCCTATTCCACATTTTGTTATGTTACAGCCTTATTCTAAAATTGATTAAATACAACTTTTCCTCATCAATCTACACACAATACCCCGTAATGACAAATCAAGAACAGGTTTAGACATTTCTGCAAATATATAAAAAATTTAAAACAGAAATACTTTATTTACATAAGTATTCAGACCCTTTGCTATGAGACTCGAAATTGAGCTCAGGTGCATCCTGTGTCCATTGATCAACCTTGTGATGTTTCTACAACTTGATTGGAGTCCACCTGTGGTAAATTGATTGAACATGATTTGGAAAGGCACACACCTGTCTATATAAGGTCCCACAGTTGACTGTACATGTCAGGGCAAAAACCAAGCCATGAAGTAAAAGGAATTTTCCATAGAGCTCATAGACTGGATTGTGTCAAGGCACAAATCCGGGGAAGGGTACCGCAAAATTTCGGCAGCATTGATGGTCCCCAAGAACACAGTGGCCTCCATTCATTCTTAAATGGAAGAAGTTTGGAACCACCAGAACTCTTCCTAGAGCAAGAACCCGGTGGTCACTCTGACAGAGCTCCAGAGTTCCTCTGTGGAGATGGGAGAACCTTCCAGAAGGACAACCATCTATGGAGCACTCCACAAATCAGGCCTTTATAGTAGAGTGGCCAGACAGAAGTGACTCCTCAGTAAAGGAACATGACTGCCCACTTGTAGTTTGCCAAAAGGCACTTAAAGGACTCTCAAACCATGACAAACAAGATTCTCTGGTCTGATGAAACTAAGATTGAACTCTTGGCCTGAATGCTGGAGGAAACCTAGCACCATCCCTACGGTGAAGCATGGTGGCTGCAGCGTCATGCTGTGGGGATGTTTTTCAGCAGCAGGGACTGGGAGATTTGTTAGGATCTAGGGAAAGATGAATGGAGCAAAGTACAGAGAGATCCTTGATGAAAACCTGCTCCAGAGCGCTCAGGACCTCAGACTGGGATGAAGGTTCACCTTCCAACAGGACAATGACCCTAAGCACACAGCCAAGACAACGCAGGAGTGGCTTTGGGACAATTCTCTGAATGTCCTTGAGTGGCCTAGCCAAAGCCTGGACTAGAACCCATCAAACATCTCTGGTGAGACCTGAAAATAGCTGTGCAGCAACGCTCCCCATCCAATCTGACAGAGTTTGAGAGGATCTGCAGGGAAGAATGGGAGAAACTCCCCAAATATAGGTGTGCCAAGCTTGTAGTGTCATACCCAAGTAGACTCAAGGCTGTAATCGCTGTCGAAGGTGCTTCAACAAAGCACTAAGTAAAGGGTCTGAATACTTATGTAAATGTCATATTTCAGTATATATTTTTTATACATTTGCAAAAATGTCTAAAAACCTGTTTTGCTTTGTCATTATAGGGTATTGTGTGTAGATTGCGGATTTTTCATTTAATCCATTTTAGAATAATGTAACAAAATGTGGAAAAAGTCAAGGGGTCTGAATACTTTCCGAAGGCGCTGTAGATAGATAGATTATGTTTATTACTAATCTCTATTGTTGCTTGTCCGGGCCCGACTGCTACTGGCTAGAGGCTGTAGCGGATGGCGCTGCGCTGTTTAACCCGATAGCTCTGTATAGTCCGCTATACGCAGCAATCAATTGCATTTGCACAACATTGTATGCAATGATCCGAAAGAGTTATCTTAAAATCAATCGGACTTGTGAAGTTTTCTCGTTTTTATTAATAGGGTACGACAATATGCCAGTCATAACGGCTGGAATACACCGGCAGTACGTGACATCACTATCTATACAGCGTTATAAATAGGTGACGGTTAGTATGAAGCTTCTGCGCATATCCACTGACTGAGTGTTATCGTATGCGGATGGGCTCATCCCGGTCTGTTCGCCTTTTGCCATCATCTCTTTCGCCGTTAAAACGTTCAAGGATACGGCCCATTTTGAGAGAACCTGCTATGCTAAATATCCATCCACTCTCATAAACTGGCTCCCTTTTCAAACAACCAAAATGCACACCATATACTATGCGCTACAAATAAATATGGTGAATGTAAGGCACCATATTATGAGACATAAAACAATAATCCACATAGGATGCAGAATTTCTGCATGCACACAAATTATGGGGATAGCCTAATAATTCCACTTACATGGTCCGTGCCCCTGTCGTTACCAGACGGTAACGCAGAACGAGAAGACATTTTCCCTGAGTTTTTCCAGAATTACTCTTTGTTTGCGCTTCTAATATTTACAGGATCAGGCTCCACTGATAATAACATCCGACATCGGCAGTTCCGCAGTTGAGACCAGGTCCAAATCAATCTGCTTCTTCTCCAACCCGCGAAGCAGTGATCGAGAGGAGACTTCTGCCAATCATGGCAGCAGCAGCCAACCGATATCGGGGGTGTCCTCAAGCAAGCTGCATTTCTCTGGCGAAATTCGCTCAATTCGGAAATTTTGCACGAAAAGGAACGCCAACCCACGACTAAACGTAAATTATGGACTAATACAGGGTGATGTTTGGCCAAAGCCCAATGTTTCTGTAGCGACTCTCCACCCCCTGCCTCAGTTTGGCATACAAAACAAATATGGCTTCGGGAGGAGCGTCCCCGTTTATAATAATACAACTGTATGATCTACCAATGGCCCATCGCTGTCCTGCATGCAACCAACGGTGATTGCATCACTCCACGGGAAAACAGCGTATTTTTGCAAAAAGGCCGAATCGTTCATAACCCGATTGTCCTGGTGGCTGCTCCGTGAGATGCGCCAATTCTCCCGTCAAAGACGCTTACTGACACATCCACCGACCGAAAACGCACTGCCTATTTTATGAGCGTAAACTTGAGCGTAAAATAAACCTATCCAAAACTGCAGAGGGAATGAGCGTGTTTAAATCACTGACCCATCTTCGATATGTATTATAGGCCTACTGCATCATTTATGTAGCCTATTTGTTCTTGCATTTGTATCCAAACCGTTACAGTACATTACGATCGGTGCTATTCTGATTGGTTAGCTATAGCCTAAGCCAGTATTTAGATAAACAAACACCCCGCCACGCTCTCCAATGCATCAATCCATTTTTAAGGTATTCTCCCAACCAAAGCCATCACTCCAGAGCAGGTGCACACATTGGGATTATTGTAGGCTAGCCTACAGATCGACCAATATACCTTCTCTAGTCAAATCGGGAGCCTGGCCATTTTTTATGATATGAAGATTATATGAATAACTTATTCCAAAAGGGAGAGTTAATTGGACATCACTTTTGGTATTGTAGACTTGGACTAGCCTAGTTACAACTATGTTGCAGATAAAATCAGGACTAGGCCTAAAGTGTATACCCTAATATTAAAGTGTATAAGAAATAAAGGAATTCAAATGTTTGCACATCTAAATCATATATAAAAACACAAATGGTATGTGTTATAAGCCACTGCTGAGGGTAGACTATGTAGCAATGTGTAATTACATGGTTATAACAGTTAAGCAGCCTTTGTAACAACAATGTTGATATTTTGATTTGAGCAAATATAGGCCAGCCTTTGTTGTTGAGAATTTTGATTTGGGTGGGGGTGCAATGGGGTAAAAATAGGATCTAACAGTATCTCAGTCATAGGGTTGCAAAATTCCTCCAAACAGAATTTGGGGAAAGTTACTGGAATTTACTGGAACTCTAAGCTAACCCATTTCCTAACCTTAACCTAAATCTCTTAACCTGCTGCGTTATTTATCCAAACCTGCTACGTAAATTCTACTAAACTTTGTCATTAGTTCTCTTAAGCTGCAACATAAATTCTGCTGAACTTTGTCTTTATCACAAATTCTAATAAAGAAACAAGCTACGTCCAATTCATCTGATATTGTATGATGGGTAAGACGTATGATAACACGTACTCTAATTCAGATTATATTGTATGATGGGTAAAACGTATGATAACACGTACTCTAATTCAGATTATATTGTATGATGGGTAAAACGCATGAAAACACGTACTCTAATTCAGATTATATTGTATGATGGGTAAAACGTATGATAACACGTACTCTAATTCAGATTATATTGTATGACGGGTAAAACATATGATAACACGTACTCTAATTCAGATTATATTGTACAACTGCAATTCCATTCGTAACGTAACATATCATACTAAATGGAGGGATACAAGTTTACATCCCAAATCCTAAGAATTTCCCTGAAACCATACAAATCAATGCTATTGTGCCCTTGAGTAAAGCACTTAACTCTAAATTGCTCTCCATCCAGCAGAGCTGCTGTGGCTGACCCTGTGCTCTGGTCAAAAGTAGTGCACTATATAGGGAATAGGGTGCCATTTGGGACGTAAATCCTGTCTATATGCAGCATTGTCTATTAACACATATACTATCAGCACATACTAACCCATGAGTTTGGTCATATTGATGCTAGAGCAACCAAGTAGATTGGGATCCTTTCCTATTCATGTATGGGCCTTGTTCAAATACACACAATATGCATCTTTCCTCCCTTCCTTCCTCCCTTGAGCTAATGTGAATTGGTGAAATTAATGTAGTGGAAATCTTGATGTTAGATAGGTGATTACTTCAAGGAAGGGTGAAAGGATGGAAGGAAGGATGTTTTTAAACAAGCCCTTGGTCTACCCAGCAGGGGCACAACCCTGCAGTGCTTTAAAGCTTCCAGCAGATGGTACTAGTGTGTTGTAACAAAATCACACAGTAACCTTTTCACCAAACCTAATCTAGAAATACCTTTCATATAAAGTTATTGCCTTTCACAATGCAATGGTCACAGTACTTTTCATATGATTCTCTTTTCATTTGTTTAAATACATCTGACCATCACTTAATCCAACTGCGCTTAAGGTTTAATCACTTCACCGTTTGATAAACCTATAGATCTTAAACTGGTTTGTCTACTATAAATGGATTTTGATTTTGTTAAGTATATACATCTAAATTACATGCATGATACCTGATAAGCATACATAATGACTACTCGTTATTGCTAATTGATTTCACATAGTGATAACCCCAATATGTTCACCATATAAAAGGGTGTGTGTGAATATAGATAGAGCAGGATAGATAGCAAGGGAGAGGAAGAAATCAAAGAGCTTGTAGACAAGGGGCCCGTCAGCGAGATGGGCATGGGCCCCGTCAAAGATGTGGACATAAGAGAGAGGGAACTGTTGTGTCTAATGAATTCCGAGCCATCGTTGTTGACCATGTGGTAAAAAGAGGCCTTACCATGGCAGAGGCTGACAGATCAGTTTACCTCAGTCTGACAAGATCAACTGTCAATTCGATCATGGAAACATTTCACCAAGAAAACAGATAAGTCTGCAGGATATATACTATGCTTCACCATTACATTTACACTAAATGACATTATAATGCGTGTAAATTCACGGAACATGTTACAGTATTCTTACAGTATGATTTATTGACTGTATACTCTGTCCTACCCTCAGAAGTAATAGAGGACCCTATGGTGGTGGCCGTGTGCTGACCGTCCAGCAGTGGTTGAAAGGGTGAGGGCCAGGAATGACATACGGCTGTCCGAAATAAAGCAGGCCATTGAGGAGAACGATGACATCTTTGCCGATGTGGCATCCATCAGCCTACCAACAATCATCCCGCCTTTTGAGGCGGCACCAGGTATCTTCGAAACACATTTACCTGGTACCTTTTGAGAGAAACAACGACCTGGTGAAACAATTGCTGGCCAAGTATGTTCAGGTACAGCACTATATACTGTATTACAGTTACTATGATGCACATGTTACTTCACAATAACATATTGGATCTATATTGTAAAAATGAACTAATCAAAATATATTTTTTAGAGGATGATGGTGCTTGATGCTGCTGTGAACCATCACAAGTATATCTTTGTTGATGAAGCAGGCTTCAAAATGACCAAAACTCAGCGCCGTGGGCGGAACCTCATTGGTAAGCGGGCGACCGTCCTTGTGACTGGACAACGTGGGAGAAGCATCTCCATGTGCACAGCCATCACTGACGATGGTATCGTAGCACGTAGGCCATTACTTGGATCCTGTAATGCTGTGCACCCCATTGTGTTTCTCAATTAAATTGAGCAGGCCTGTCAAGGTGAAGGTTGTCACCTATGTCATTGTGTGGGACAGTGTCAGGTTCCACCATGCAGAGGTTTTTCAAGAATGGTTTAAGGCCCTTCCCCAATTCTTGACCCTATACCTGCCCCCATACATTCCTTTCCTCAACCCTATTTTTTCAGCACAGAGGTGGAATGTGTTTACGATCACCATGAGCGTGCCACCCTACTTCTGGCCATGGATGAGGCACACAACCTCAAACTTGGATTCAACATGCCAAAAGGTTTTTCCCGCGGTGCATAAACAATGACATTCACTGTGACATTCATTTAATTAGTTGTGACATTCGTTTCATTTAATTTCTCACATTTGACTACAGGCAGTACACCTATATGTTGCAATTATATCTGAATTTTTTTTTTTTTTGCATGAGTGATTGTAGAGGATGTCTTCATTGAAATCACCTTCGATTACACATTGCATAGATATTATGGAAATTATAGATTTTCTGTACATTTTGTTTGGTAATGTAAGTGTATTGCCTAAAGTGAAAACTGTAATGTATAGTACTGTAGCATGTTACTTTCAGCACTTCTAAGAGCGATTTCAAACGTGTATCTTGCATTGTTTGCTATTGGATTAACTGGTAGTTAAAACTACTTGAAAATATATCATTATTTTTTGTTTCGGTGATTAAACCAATGTTCTCATTACATTTCACAACTTATATTTTCAATCCATGGTAGTTTGGTGAGAGATGTTTACAATCCAAATGAATGCACAATGACAGGTTTTTAATGAAAGCTTGGCTGCCTTACGTGTGACCAGTTTGGAGTTTTGTACTAAGAGTTATGAAAATGTACCACATACAGTGCGTTCGGAAAGTAAATCATACTCCTTGACATTTTCCACATTTTGTTACGTTACAGCCTTATTCTAAAATCAATTAAATTCTTTCCCCCCTCATATATACACACAAAACCCCATAATGTCAAAGCAAAAACAGGTTTTTAGACATTTTTGCAAAGTTATGAATAAAAAATAAAAAAACTGAAATACCTTATTTGCATAAGTATTCAGACCCTTTGCTATGAGACTCGAAATTAAGCTCAGTTGCAACCTGTTAACGTTGACCATCCTTGAGATGTTTCTACAACTTGATTGGAGTCCAACTGTGGAAAATTAAATTGATTGGACATGATTTGGGAAGGCACACATCTGTCTATATAAGGTCCCACAGTTAACAGTGCATGTCAGAGCAAAAACCAAGCCATTAGTTCAAAGGAAATGTCCGTAGAGCACCGAGACAGGGTTGTGTCGAGGCACAGATCTGGGGAAGGGTACCAAAAGAATTATGCAGCATTGATGGTCCCCAAGAACACAGTGGCCTTAAATGGAAGAAGTTTGGAACCACCAAGACTCTTCCTAGTGCAGGCCGGCTGGCCAAACTGAGCAATCAGGGGGGAAGGGCCTTGGTCACGGCACACTGCCAAGACAACGCAGGAGTGGCTTCGGGACAAATCTCTGAATGTCCTTGAGTGGCCCAGCCAGAGCCCAGACATGAATCCAATCAAACATCTCTGGAGAGACCTGAAAATAGCTGTGGAGCGACACTCCCATTCAATCTGACAGAGCTTGAGAGGATCTGCAGAGAAGAATGGGAGAAACTCCCCAAATACAGGAGTGCCAAGATTGTAGTGTCATACCCAAGAAGACACAAGACTGTAATTGCTGCAAAAGGTTCTTCAACAAAGTACTGAATAAATGGTCTGAGTACTTATGTAAGGGAACACCCCCCTGAAATTGACAAAAATGAATGGGAACATATTGGCACCATACGAAACATATACACAATGTCCAATACCACTCAATTGGACGTCTTTCATTCAAAGTTGATTGCAAATGCCATATGGCAAATACCAAGTGTAACACTGCAAAAAGCCAATAGATGCGCTCCACCGTAATTTTTCATATTGCAAATGTAACACAAGTCAAGACCCAAGAGTAAAATGTTGAAAATGTGAACATTTTTCAAAAACGTATCACCCCCTTAGAAAAGTGCTTTCTGGACCATTTTTCGAAATTCTTTCGATTTTTTTGTCAATTACACATGTATAAGAACTGTATGAACATACTTTTGTCAAATTGTATTATCATAATTTGTAAAAAAAAATGCAAATACAAAAAAATACTTGTCCATAAGGCATATGTTTAGTCCATTTGCAATATAATTTCATACAAAGTCAAAAGTCAAAAGTCGAAAATAGCAAAAAATTTGACAAAACTTATCACCCCGGATTTTCGAAATTCTTTCGATTGTTTTGGTCAATTACACATGTATAAGAACTGTATCAACAAACTTCAGTCATATTTTATTATCATCATCATTTTATATTTTTTTTTACTTGTCCATAAGGAATATGTTTTGTCCATTTGCAATATGATTTCATAGAAAGTCAAAAGTCAAAAGTCGAAAATAGCAAAACATTTGACAAAACTTATCACCCCCGTTTTTCAAAATTCTTTAGATTTTTTTGTCAATTACACATGTATAAGAACTGTATCAACATACTTCAGTCATTTCTTTTTACTACACTGCTCAAATAAATAAAGGGAACACTAAAATAACACATCCTAGATCTGAATGAATGAAATATTCTTATTAAATACTTTTTTCTTTACATAGTTGAATGTGCTGACAACAAAATCACACAAAAATGATCAATGGAAATCAATTTATCAATCCATGGAGGTCTGGATTTGGAGTCACACTCAAAATTAAAGTGGAAAACCACACTACAGGCTGATCCAACTTTGATGTAATGTCCTTAAAACAAGTCAAAATGAGGCTCAGTAGTGTGTGTGGCCTCCACGTGCCTGTATGACCTCCCTACAACACCTGGGCATGCTCCTGATGAGGTGGCGGTTGGTCTCCTGAGGGATCTCCTCCCAGACCTGGACTAAAGCATCTGCCAACTCCTGGACAGTCTGTGGTGCAACGTGGCGTTGGTGGATGGGGCGAGACATGATGTCCCAGATGTGCTCAATTGGATTCAGGTCTGGGGAACGGGCGGGCCAGTCCATAGCATCAATGCCTTCCTCTTGCAGGAACTGCTGACACACTCCAGCCACATGAGGTCTAGCATTGTCTTGCATTAGGATGAACCCAGGGCCAACCGCACCAGCATATGGTCTCACAAGGGGTCTGAGGATAGCATCTCGGTACCTAATGGCAGTCAGGCTACCTCTGGCGAGCACATGGAGGGCTGTGCAGGCCCCCAAAGAAATGCCACCCCACACCCCCACACCATGACTGACGCATCGCCAAACCGGTCATGCTGGAGGATGTTGCAGGCAACAGAACGTTCTCCACGGCATCTCCAGACTCTGTCACGTCTGTCACATGTGCTCAGTGTGAACCTGCTTTCATCTGTGAAGAGCACAGGGCGCCAGTGGCGAATTTGCCAATCTTGGTGTTCTCCGGCAAATGCCAAACGTCCTGCACGGTGTTGGGCTGTAAGCACAACCCCCACCTGTGGACGTCGGTCCCTCATACCACCCTCACGGAGTCTGTTTCTGACCGTTTGAGCAGACACATTTGTGGCCTGCTGGAGGTCATTTTGCAGGGCTCTGGCAGTGCTCCTCCTGCTCCTCCTTGCACAAAGGCGGAGGTAGCGGTCCTGCTGCTGGGTTGTTGCCCTCCTACGGCCTCCTCCACGTCTCCTGATGTACTGGCCTGTCTCCTGGTAGCGCCTCCATGCTCTGGACACTATGCTGACAGACACAGCAAACCTTATTGCCACAGCTCGCATTGATGTGCCATCCTGGATGAGCTGCACTACCTGAGCCACTTGTGTGGGTTGTAGACTCCGTCTCATGCTACCACTAGAGTGAAAGCACCGCCAGCATTCAAAAGTGACCAAAACATCAGCCAGGAAGCATAGGAATTGAGAAGTGGTCTGTGGTCACCACCTACAGAACCACTCCTTTATTGTTGGTGTCTTGCTAATTGCCTATAATTTCCACCTGTTGTCTATTCCATTTGCACAACAGCATGTGAAATTGATTGTCAATCAGTGTTGCTTCCTAAGTGGACAGTTTGATTTCACAGAAGTGTGATTGACTTGGAGTTACATTGTGTTGTTTAAGTGTTCCCTTTATTTTTTGGAGCAGTGTAGTAGCCAACGCTATTATCTCAATTATTGTTCTGTCACTGCATGACAATGCACATTTGTTATAGTCTATAATTGTTGTCTTTGAAGCCAAAAACAAGACATGTGTTTTGAGGAAATTCTTTAAATACCAAGTTGTCAAGTTGTTTATTTTCATACCAATAGGTGTACATGAAACCAAATTTCACTAGCCTACTGTGCGAAAAAATGAAAATAACTATTAAGCTTACAGCTATCAAAACCTATCTTTTAATAGCAATAAAGGCCAAGTTCAAATGCCAACATCAAATTCAAAGCACTCGGTGCACTGCCCAAACAACTGACCGGCAAAGCAAATGGCCCGGTCACTGCCCTCTGCTTTCTAAAAATGACAGAAAAGTTGCACAGGCTGGCAGCTACTCTCTGAGCAATGGCCCACATGGTCCTGAAGCCATCCATTTCGTACACAGCAAATGCATTTTAAATCAGGTTTGGAATGATTTTAGTCTAGACTTTTATTGTTGTTGCCTGCCCATTGATAGGTTCTAATTCTCAGAGTAAAAACTCAACGGACGCTATAAAAGATTAACCCAAGTCTATTCTTCCCAGAGGGTCAACACAGCTGCAATTAGACAAAGACATTGTTCACACAAGCACTGATATTTAACCGTTTCTCTATGCTGAGTCTCCTCCTACACATCTGAACAAACATCGTATCTTTATTGCTTAAGCAGGAAACTAAGTAATACGGGCCATAAACTTGTATTTCTCCCTTAACTTAACCTGACCTGATCTCGACCCCCACTCATCATTAATCCATGGCTCTCTCCCCTTATCAATGCCTGCCACATGTGATCGCTTTCCCTACACTCAGTAGATTCCAAGCTTAATTGCACACACTATATACCTTCCTCCTACAGATAGCCTGTAGCCTGGTGTAGACCCTCTAAACCTCAGTGACATGAATAAGTCAATTTCATATTCTCAGAACCCAACACCATATAACCCCTGCGGGGGGGGGGGGTTGCTTAAAAATATACCCGCGCTAAAGACGTCTATATTAGTAGATCTGGCAATAACAGCGCCGATAGAGATGGCAGCTTCGCTTCTAGTCCCTAGGAAACTGTGCAGTATTTTGTTTTTTTAATGTATTATTTCTTACATTGTTAGCCCAGAAAACCTTAAGTGTTATTACATACAGCTGGGAAGAACTATTGGATATCAGAGAGATGTCAATTTACAAGCACAACCAGCACTACGACCAAGAATACGACTTTCCCAAACGGATCCTTTGTCTACACCTCCCAGGACATTTGAATTGATTCCAGAGGCCGACCCAAAATAATGCCGCCGGAGGAGAGGGTGCTTCCAGTGTGCGCACACCGTCCACCGCTTTTGAGTATATTACTCTAAAGTCCAGTTCCTAGTTAACAAAGTCAATGAAATTAGGACAAGAGTTGCTTTCCAAAGAGATATCCAGGATTGTAACATATTCTGTTTCACGGAGACATGGCTAGCTGGGGACATGCTGTCGGAGTCCGTACAGCCAACCGGATTTTCAGTACATCGCGTTGACAGGAACAAACATCTCTCCGGTAAGAAGAAGGGCGGGGGTGAATGTTTCATGATTAACGACTCATGGTGTAATTGTAACAACATACAATAACTCAAGTCCTTTTGTTCACCTGACCTAGAATTCCTCACAATCAAATGCCAACCGTATTTTCTCCCAAGAGAACTCTACTCGGTTATCGTCACAGCTGTGTATATTCATCAAGGAACTTCACTGGACTTTATGCAAACTGAAAACCAAATAACCCGAGGCTGCATTTATTGTAGCTGAGGATTTTAACAAAGCTAATTTGAGAACAAGACTACTTAAATTCTATCAGCATATCGATTGCAATACACAAGCGACTAACACGCTCAACCATTGCTACTCTAACTTCCGCGATGCATACAAGGCCCTCCCCAGCCCTCCTTTTGGCAAATCTGACCATGACTCCATCTTATTGCTCCCCTACTATAGGCAGAAACTGAAACAGGAAGCGCCCGTGCTTAGTTCTATCCAATGCTGGTCTGACCAATCGGACTCCACACTTCAAGATTGCTTCTCTCACATGGACTGGGATATGTTCCGGGTAGCCTCAGACAATAACATTGACGTATACGCTGACACGGTGAGCGAGTTTATAAGGAAGTGTATAGGAGATGTTGTACACACTCTGACTATTAAAACCTTCCCTAACCAGCAAGCGTGGATTGATGGCAGCATTCGCTCAAAACTGAAAGCACGTACCACCGCATTTAATCCTGGCAAGGTGACTGGAAAAATGGCAAAATACAAACAGTGTAGTTACTCCCTCCATAAGGCAATCAAACAAGCAAAGCGTCAGTATAGAGACAAAGTGAGTCGCAATTCAATGGCTCAAACATGAGACGTATGTGGCAGGGTCTACAGACCACCACAGATTACAAAAAGAAAACCAGCCCTGTCGCGGACTAGATCTCAACCTGGGTCTCAACCCCAACCTGTGCAACTGGGTCCTGGACTTCCTGACAGGCCACCTCCAGGTAGTGAAGGTAGGAACCAACATCTCCACTCTGCTGTCCCTCAACACTGGGGCCCCACATGGGTGCGTTCTCAGCCCCCTCCTGTACTTCCTGTTCACCCACAACTGCGTGGCCATGCATGGCTCCAACTCAATCATCAAGTTTGAGGTGGTGAGGGCCCTCGGAGTGTCGTGTCAGGAAAATAACCTCACACTCAATGTCAGCAAAACAAATGAGATGATTGTGGACTTCAGGAAACAGCAAAGGGAGCACCCCACTATCCACATCGACAGGACAGCAGTGGAGAAGGTGGAAAGTTTTAAGTTCCTCGTTGTACATGTCACTGACAAACTGAAATGGTCCACGCACAGCACCTCTTCAACCTCAGGAGGCTTGTCACCGAAAACCCCCATTAACTTTTACAAGTGCACAATTGAGATCATCCTGTCGGGCTATATCACCACCTGGAATGGTAACTGCACCGCACACAACCGCAGGGCTCTCCAGAGGGTGGTGTGGTCTGCACAACGCATCACCGGGGGCAAACTACCTGCGCTAGAGGACATCTACAACACCCGATGTCACAGGAAGGGGAAAAAAAGATCATCAAGGACAATAACCACCCAAGCCACTATCTGTTCACCCCGTTTCCATCGAGAAGGCAAGGTCAGTACAAGTGCATAAAAGCTGGGACAGATAGAATGAAAAACAGCTTCTATCTCAAGGCCATCAGATTGTAAAACAGCCAACACTAGCACAGAGAGGGGGCTGCGTACCTACAGACGTGATATCATTGACCTCTTGAATAAATGGAACACGAGTCACTTTAATAATGCCACTTTAAGAATGTTTACATATCTCGCATTACTCATCTCACAAACTCAGCAAAAAAAGAAACATCCCTTTTTCAGGACCCTGTCTTTCAAAGATATTTCGTAAAAATCCTAATAACTTCACAGATCTTCATTGTAAAAGGTTTAAACATTGTTTCCCATGCTTGTTCAATGAACCATAAACAATTAATGAACATGCACCTGTGGAACGGTCATTAAGACACTAACAGCTTACAGACGGTAGGCAATTAAGGTCACAGTTATGAAAACTTAGGACACTAATGAGGCCTTACTACTGACTCTGAAAAACACCAAAAGAAAGATGCCCAGCGTTCCTGCTCATCTGTGTGAACATGCCTTAGGCATGCTGCAAGGAGGCATGAGGACTGCAGATGTGGTCAGGGCAATACATTTAAATGTATGTACTGTGAGACACCTAAGACAGCGCTGCAAGGAGACAGGACGGACAGTTGATCGTCCTCGCAGTGGCCGGCCACGTTTAACAACACCTGCACAGGATCGGTACAGGATGGCAACAACAACTGCCTGAGTTACACCAGGAACGCACAATCCCTCCGTCAGTGCTCAGACTGTCTGCAATAGAATGAGAGAGGCTGGACTGAGGCCTTGTAAGCCTGTCATAAGGCAGGTCCTCACCAGACATCAACGACAACAATGTCGCCTATGGGCACAAACCCACCATCGCTGGACCAGACAGGACTGGCAAAAGTGACTGACGAGTCACGGTTTTGTCTCACCAGGGGTGATAGTCAGATTCGCATTTATCGTCGAAGGAATGAGCGCTACACCGAGGCCTGTACTCTGGAGCGGGATCGATTTGGAGGTGGAGGGCCCGTCATGGTCTGGGGCAGTGTGTCACAGCATCATCGGACTGAGCTTGTTGTCATTGCAGGCAATCTCAATGCTGTGCGTTACCGGGAAGACATCCTCCTCCCTAATGTGGTACCCTTCCTGCAGGCTCATCCTGACATGACCCTCTAGCATCACAATGCCACCAACCATACTGCTCATTCTGTGCGTGATTTCCTACAAGACAGGGATGTCAGTGTTCTGCCATGGCCAGCGAAGAGCCCAGATCTCAATCCCATTGAGCACATCTGGGACCTGTTGGAATGGAGGGTGAGGGCTAGGGCCATTCCCCCCAGAAATGTCCGGGAACTTGCAGGTGTCTTGGTGGAAGAGTGGGGCAACATCTCACAGCAAGAACTGGCAAATCTGGTGCAGTCCATGAGGAGGAGATGCACTGCAGTACCTAATGCAGTACACTGAGGTACCTAATGCAGTCAGATACTGACTGTTACTTTGCTCCCCCCTTTGTTCAGGGACACATTATTCCATTTCTGTTAGTCACATGTCTGTGGAACATGTTCAGTTTAAGTCTCAGTTGTTGAATCTTGTTATGTTCATACAAATATTTACACATGTAAAGTTTGCTGAAAATAAACATAGTTGACAGTGAGAGAACGCTTCTTTTTTTGCTGAGTCTATCTATTCTTTACTATCTATTGCATCTTAGCCGCTGTGTCACTGCTCATCCAAATATTTTAGACTTATATATTCTTATCCCATTCCTTTACTAGATTGTGTGTATTAGGTTTTGTTGTGGAATTTGTTAGATATTAGGTTTTGTTGTGGAATTATTAGATATTACCTTTTAGATACTGCTGCACGGTCGGATCTAGAAGCATAAGCATTTCGCTACATCTGCTACATCTGCTAACCATGTGTATGTGACCAATAACATTAGATTTCATTTGATTTATCGGCCCACTAATACAGGACTGGTTTAACTAAATGTATTTAGTGTTTACCAGCATTTTTTACTTGAGTGTGATAATTATCTGTGCAAAAAGGTTAATCTGATAATGCTTGTAGAATATAAAAATACTTGCTTGATATACACTACCGTTCAAAAGTTTGGGTCACTTAGAAATGTCCTTGTTTTTGAATGAAAAGCTGATTTTATGTCCATTAAAATAACATCAAATTAATCAGAAATACATTGTAGACATTAACGACATTAAATGTTGTAAATGACTATTGTATCTGGAAACGGAAGACGTTTAATGATTTTGAATAAAAAATCTGTTGTTTCCAGCTACAATAGTCATTTACAACATAAACAATGTCTACACTGTATTTCTGATCAATTTGATGTTATTTTAATGGAAAATCTTTTTATTTTCTTTCAAAAACAAGGACATTTCTAAGTGACCCCAAACTTTTGAACGGTAGTGTATGTTTTCCAGTTTCTTGAAATACTTTGCAAATGTAACTTATTTCTATGTGAAAACTGAAATAGTCGATTCACTCCTTATCCATTTTAGTAGACACTGTTATCCAGAGCAACTTACAGAGTGAGTGCATACGTTTTCATACTGGTCCCCCATGGGAATCAAACCCACAACCCTAGCATTGCAAGTGCCATGCTCTACCAACTGAGCCACATCATCACAAACCACTTGATGTCTCAATGTACTCAATTACTGTATTGTACATTGTTTTTCTTCATGGGGATGAAAAGTCGACAGGTACAAACCTGACAGCTTTATTGTTTATATGTATATATTTATTTTTCATGGGTTGCTGCAGCACCCTCTGCACCCCTACCTCCCGCGGCTACGTACTGCCCTATCCTATCCAATCTTATGATTTAGGGACTGTCTTGATGTACTGGATGTTCAACAATAATTATGTTGACTCACAATAGTGGGTTTTACAACTAAACCACAACTCTATATATAGTCTACGTTTTGACAATAACATCTGATAGGGAGTCCAGGGTCATATTCATTAGGCACCAAACAGAAGACAACAGACTGAAGAAGGGGGCTATTGTTGAACCTGTCCAATAAGAAACAGTCATTTTCATTTTCTGTTGCAATTTTTTTTGCTACGGTGTGCCCTAATAAATACGACCCAGTAGTAGTACCACATTGGCTGACTTTAGAGAGGGCACCAAGGAGGTCCAAAGGTCAGCACGTGTCTCACCAGGAGGGGGAAGTGGCAAGCCGAGTGCATGGTGCTCTAAGATCTGTGATAAGGATCACACTGGGGTTCTAATGCTGTGAGTTTACCCTGGATTCTACCACAGGTTTGTGCTTCCTGCAACGCCTCTTCCTGATCGGGTACGAGAGAGCAGGGAACACAGCCTTGCTTACGTAAATAAGGCAGGGGGGGAAAAGCACAAAGAGCCAAAGGTGAGGCCCCGTTGCCATATTTCACGAGAGGCACCATTGTTTGTGCTCCAGACTTCTTTCTTACCATGCAAAGTAGTTTCCTTTCCTGGGATCAGGTCGCGCCAATACATTTGTTGTTCTGCAGAAACATATTTTTTTGGTAGCAGGTGAATGAAAAAACTAAACCCAGTGGGGGAGGCCTCTTAGTTGTTGTCTGTCTTTATCGTTCGCTTTGTCTATAGCTATTAGCTCCATTTGCTCAGACACTCTGCCAAAAGCAGCTTTAAAATAAAGGTCACATTAAGGAGAGGTAAGAAGAGGGTAATACAGACATTTCGCAATACAGACACGTTTGCTGTATTAGGAGTGTCATATTTATAAATGATAAATTAAATCACAATTTAAATCAACATTTTTCTACAGCGTAATTATCGAGCTCACATCAACAAACACAAATCTCCGAGCAACTTTTGTCGTTGAGTTCATGAGATTAATGAAGAGGGTCTCAACGTATTGTGACTAGACTGCTATTATTACGACTCGCATAATCGCATATATGACAGAGAATATCACAATATCAATCTACAGCCACCTAGCATGGCCCATGGACTTCCCCTTATAATCCATAATGAATACACAGCCAATGAGGATGTCCGTTTGTCCACCCTGTTTTCCATTAAAGATCTGACAGCACAATCACTCACTGTCTCACTCTATTAATAGACCTTTTTTCCCCTGAAGTTGTTTTGGAGGGTTTCCTCTCTCTCTCTCTCTCTCTCTTTTTCTCCCTCCCTCCCCTTAGAGCTTAGTGAGAGCATGGTTTTCTTATGGTTATTTAGCATACAACCTTCCCACAATGTTCTGGTAATGGTGCAGGATAGTTCATTCTCAGCACATAACAATATTTTCTTGGTATTTCATTACTTAAACAGAATGTTTCCAAAAACGTTCAAACATGGGTACATTTAACGTTGTCCAATTGGTTTGTCATTGGGAATGATCTCAAATAGTTCAGAGAATGTTAAGAAACAACGTCCTTCTGTGGGAATTTCAGTACTTTAGCATAACGTTTTCAGCAGGTTTCCTCATCAAATAAATTGTATTTGTCACATGCCCAGAATACAACAGGTATTACCTTACAGTGAAATACTTACTTACAAGCCCTTAACTAACAATGCAGTTTTAAGAAAAATAAATGTTGAGTAAAAAATAGATAAAGTAAAAAATAAAAATAAAAAGTAACAAATAATTAGAGCAGCAGTAAAATAACAGTAGTGGGGCTATATACAGGGGGTACCGGTACATGGTCAATATGCAGGGCACCGGTTAGTCGAGGTAATTGAGGTAATACGTACATGTAGGTAGGGATAGGAGTGACTATGCATAGATAAACAGATAGTAGCAGCAGCGTAAAAGGGGGGGACAACAACAATTCAAATAGTCTCGGTAGCCATTTGATTAGCTGTTCAGGAGTCTTATGGCCTGGGGCTAGAAGCCTTTTGGACCTAGACATGGCGCTCCGGTACCGCTTCATCTCCTTTGTCTTGATATTGTTGAGGGAGAGGTTGTTATCCTGCCACCACACGGCCAGGTCTCTGACTTCCTCCCTATAGGTTTTCTCATCGTTATTGGTGATCAGGCCTACCACTGTTGTGTCATCGGCAAACTTAATGATGGTGTTGGAGTCGTGCCTGGCCATGCAGTCATAAGTGAACAGGGAGGACAGGAGGGGACTGAGCACACACCCCTGAGGGTGTGGCGGATGTGGCAAATGTGTTGTTACCTTACCACCTGGGGGCGACCCATCAGGAAGTCCAGGATCCAGTTGCAGAGGGAGGTTTTCAGTCCCAGTGTCTTTAGCTTAGGGATGAGCGTTGAGGGCACTATGGTGTTAAATGCTGACCTGTAGTCAAGGAATAGCATTCTCATGTAGGTGTTCCTTTTGTCCAGGTGGGTAAAGGGCAGTGTGGAGTGTAATAGATATTGCATCATCTGTGGATCTGTTGGGGCGGTATGCAAATTGGAGTGGGTCTACGGTTTCAGAAATAATGGTGTTGATGTGATTCATGACCAGCCTTTCAAAGCACTTCATGGCTACAGACGTTAGTGCTACAGGTGTGCTAGCAAAACAGTCCTACAGCTTAGCATCTGCTTCATCTGACCACTTTCTTACTGACCGAGTCACTGGTGCTTCCTGCTTTAGTTTTTGCTTGTACGCAAGAATGGTCTGATTTGCCAAATGGAGGGCGAGGGAGAGCTTTGTACACGTCTATGTGCGTCTCTGTGGAGTAAATGTGGTCAAGAGTTTTTTTCAATCTGGTTGCACATTTAACATGCTGGTAGAAATGAGGTAAAACGGATTTAAGTTTTCCCTGCATTAAGGTCCCCGGCCACTAAGAGCGCCGCCTCTGGATGAGCGTTTTCCTGTTTGCTTATGGCCGTATACAGCTCATTGAGTGCGGTGTTAGTGCCAGCATTGGTTTGTGGTGGTAAATAGACAGCTACGAAGAATATAGATGAAATCTCTCTCGGTAAATAGTGTTGTCTACAGCTTGTCATGAGACACTCTACCTCAGGCAAGCGAAACCTTGAGACTTCATTAGATTTTGTGCACCAGCTGTTGTTTACAAATATGCATAGACCGTCACCCCTTGTCTTACCAGAGACAGCTGTTCTATCCTGCCGATACAGTGACTCGGTGAAACATAAGATACTATGTTTTTTAATGTCCCGTTGGTAGGCTATACATGATCGTCGTTCGTCTATTTTATTATCCAATGATTGTACATTGGCTAATTGGACCGATGGTAAAGGCAGATTACCCTCTCACCGTCAGATCCTTACAAGGCACCCCGACCTACGTCCCCGATATCTCCATCTCTTTCTCCCACGAATGACAGGGATGAGGGCCTTGTCGGGTGCCTGAAGTAAATCCTTCGCGTCCGATTCATTAAAGAAAAAGTCTTCTTCCAGTACGAGATGAGTAATCGCTGTCCTGATACCTTGAAGCTCTTTTTGGTCATAAGATACAGTGGCAGAAACATTATGTTCAAAATATGGTTCTATTTAAAGTCATGTTCTCGGAACATTAAGAAAACTTTCCATAAAAACAGGAAGAAAACATTAGTAACGTTCAAATAACATTCTAAGGATGTTATTTAAAACATATACATACTGTTCTCAGCGCCAACAAAACTCTCTCTAGCCTCTATCTTGTTAAGTGTTTTTCAGGTGTGTTAGCTACACCCTATAATTGGCCAAACGTGATCTTAACGAGTGCTTGTTTACTTTGAAATGGGGTCTGTTTGAATAGACTAAAAAGAACAGCTTTGTAGACTCATTGATAGAAAAGAGAAGATCATAGGTTTTAATCTCAATGATGCTGTGCCACATTAAAAATAGAAATGTGTCTGCATGATTTACGCCTAAGCAAATTCATTTCCAAGCATCCTATCTGTGCTCGGAGTTCAAAACAGTTAACCCAAACTAAGCTAGCAGTGTTAGTAAAAACGCTCTACATTTTGTTCAAAACATTCACAACATTTAGAGAATGTTCTCAGAACATTATTTAATTACCTTCAAATAACCTATAATTTCCATTCTCAGAACCTTAATTAAAACATCCCTGGAAAATGTTCAGGAAACCATAGTAAAACGTTCTCAGAACCTCTCTGAAACCCAAAAATAACATTCCCAGAACAGGCAAAATGTTCACTTCCATTCTCAGAATGTTAAAAAAAACGTTTTCCCTTTTTACCGGTCAGGAAATGTTTGGCTTCATTCACAGAACCAAGGGGAAACCAAAAAACATATGTTCCCACAACTCCCAAGGAACCAAATATGCTAACTGAATTTCTAGTTTCTCTCACACACACACACACACACACACACACATGAACGCAGCGCGCACGTGCACACACAGACGAGTGCGCGCACACACACATACACACACATACACACACACACACACACACACACACATGAACGCAGCGCGCACGTGCACACACAGACAGTGCGCACACACACATACACACACACACACACACACACACACACACACACACACACACACACACACACACACACACACACACACAAGCAGTGCTTCATCCTTCTCTCTCTCTCTGTGTGTGTGTGTGTGTGTGTGTGTGTGTGTGTGTGTGTGTGTGTGTGTGTGTGTGTGTGTGTGTGTGTGTGTGTGTATGTGTGTGCGCGCACTCGTCTGTGTGTGTGCGTGCGTTCATGTGTGTGTGTGTCATGTGTGTGTGTGTGTGTGTGTGTGTGTGTGTGTGTGTGTGTGTGTGTGTGTGTGTGTGTGTGTGTGTGTGTGTGTGAGAGAAACTAGAAATTCAGTTAGCATATTTGGTTCCTTGGGAGTTGTGGGAACATATGTTTTTTGGTTTCCCCTTGGTTCTGTGAATGAAGCCAAACATTTCCTGACCGGTAAAAAGGGAAACCTAGATCGGAAGTTATCTGTATTACAATTGTGGTTAATTTTTACTGAATTTAATATGACATTTTAACAACCTTATTGGGGTTGAAATCATGAAAACCAGCCCCAGACCATTATTCCTCCTTCACCAAACTTTACAGTTGGCACTCTGCATTGGGGCAGTTAGCGTTCTCCTGGCATTAGCCAAACCCAGATTAATCCGTTGGACGGCTAGATGGTGAAGCATGATTCATGATTCCAAAGAACGCGTTTCCACTGCTCCAGAGTTCAATAGCGGCAAGCTTTACACCACTCCAGCCAATGCTTGGCATTGCGCATGGTGATCTTAGGCTTGTGTGCGGCTGCTCGGCCATGGAAACCAATTTCATGAAGCTCCCGACTAACAGTTATTGTGCTGACCTTGCTTCCAAAAGCAGTTTGGAACTCATTAGTGAGTGTTGCAACCGAAGACCGATGATTTTACACACTACACGCTTCAGCACTCGGCGGTCATGTTCTGTGATTTTGTGTGGCCTACCACTTCGCAGCTGAGCAGTTGTTGCTCCTAGACGTTTCATTTCACAATAACAGCACTTACAGTTGACCTGGGCAGGTCTAGCAGGGCGGAAATTGGACGAACTGACTTGTTGGAAAGGTGGCATCATATGACGATGCCACGTTGAAAGTCACTGAGCTCTTCAGTAGGCCATTGTGTGTCTATGGAGATTGCATGGCTGTGTGCTTTATACACCTGTCAGCACCAGGTGTGGCTGAAATAGCCAAATCCACTAACTTGAAGGGGTGTCCTTATACTTTTGTATATATAGTGAACATAAAATGTGTCCATGTGTGATCTATCCTGGTCCCACCATTTCTTTGGTATACTGTATCTCTCCGACGTCTCCTGTCACTGCCCTGTCTGTTCAAATAAAATATAGAAAATATTAAGAGTTGAACACACATAAAGCAATAGACAGTGTTGGCACCTATTGAGTACTTTCTACCTATATTTAACTAGGCAAGTCAGTTAAGAACATATTATTATTTTCAATGACAGCCTAGGAACAGTGGGTTAACCGCCTGTTCAGGGGCAGAGCGACAGATTTGTACCTTTTCAGCTCAGGGGTTTGAACTTGCAACCTTCCAGTTACTAGTCCAACGCTGTAACCACTAGGCTAGCCTGCCACCCCACTTTGGGCATGGAAATGTATAATTGTAGAATAGATTGTACTTTATTTCTATGCATTTGTGCCCCTGTTTCCATTATGAAAGTGAGGTAAGGTGTCCTGTCCTGTGTGTGATGAGTGTAGATAGTGCTCCTGTATGGCAGCCAGGTCTCGAAGGGCAGGGGAAGTGATCACGTAAATAAAGACAGCTGCATACGCACACATGACGAATAAAGCATCCCCCTTTTTTTCTCACTATTATTCAAATGTCAAAACAATTTACACAAAGGAAAAAAAATATCCCAGCCGCTTTGGATGTTTACAGTGTCCGTGACATCATGCAAGTTCAGACCCAACCAAATAGTTACAGTACATTCAGAAAGTATTCAGACCATTTGACTTTTTTTACTAGCCTTATTCTAAAATATATGAAATTGTTTTCCCCCGATCAATCTACACACAATACCCCGTAATGACAAAGCAAAACAGGTTTCTACACATTTTTGCAAATCTATCACAACCCCCCGCCCCGTAAATATCACATTGACATAAGTATTCAGACCCTTTACTCAGTAGTTTGTTGAAGCACCTTTGGCAGTCGATTACAGCCTCAAGTCTTCTTGGGTATGACGCTACAAGCTTGGCACATCTGTATTTGGGGAGTTTCTCCCATTCTTCTCTGCAGATCCTCACAAGCTCTGTCAGGTTGGATGATGAGTGTCGCTGCAAAGCTAATTTCAGGTCTCCAGAGATGTTAGATCGGGTTCAAGTCCGGGCTCTGGCTGGGCCACTCGAGACCTGTCCCGAAGCCACTCCTACATTGTCTTGGCTGTGTGCTTGTCCTGATGGAAGGTGAACCTTCGCCCCAGTCTGACGTCCTGATCTCTCTGTACTTTGCTCCATTCATCTTTCCCTCGATCTTGATGAGTCTCCCAGTCCCTGCCACAGAAAAAGATTCATCAGACCACATCATTTTGTTTCTCATGGTTTGAGAGTTCTTTAGGTGCCTTTTGGCAAACTCTGTCATGTGCCCTTTACTGAGGAGTGGCTTCCATCTGGCCACTCAACCATAAAGGCCTGATTGATGGAGTGCTGCTGAGATGGTTGTCCTTCTGGAAGGTTCTCCCATCTCCACAGAGGAACTCTGGAGCTCTGTTAGAGTGACCATCCGGTTCTTTGTCACCTCCCTGACCTAGGCCCTTCTCCCGATTGCTCAGCTCTAGGAAGAGTCTTGGTGGTTCCAAACTTCTTCCATTTAAGAATGATGGAAGCTAATGTGTTCTTGGGGACCTTCGATGCTGCCGACATTTTTTAGTACCCTTACCCAGATCTGTGCCTCGACACAGTCCTGTCTTGTAGCTCTACAGACAGTTCCTTCAACTTCATGGCTTGGTTTTTGCTCTGACATGCACTGTCAATTGTAGGACGTTATATAGACAGTTGTGTGCCTTTCCAAATCATGTCCAATCAATTGAATTTACCACAGGTGGACTCCAATCAAGTTGTAGAAACTTCTCAAGAATGATCAATGGAAACAGAATGCACCTGAGCTCAATTTCAAGTCTCATAGCAAAGGGTCTGAATACTTCTGTTTTTATTTATAATACATTTGCAAAAAAACACGTAAAAACCCGTTTTCACTTTGTCATTATTGGGTATTGTGTGTAGATTGATGAAGATTTTTTATTTATTTAATCAATTTTAGCATAAGGCTGTAACGTAACACAATGTTGAAAAAGTCAAGAGGTCTGAATACTTTCCAAATGCACTGTATAGGGACATATACTTTTGTCAATTTAGTGTTGTGTTTCGGGGGATTGTATTATAATTTTTTATATTGTCAATCTCTATCACTTTGTCCGGATTATGAATTGCCCTCAAGACAAAATATATCTTGTGTGGGCAAAAATGTTAACTCTTTGTTAACAGAGTAAAGCAATTATTTAATTTTTACACCTTGAGTTTATTTTCATCTTCCTTCTTCTTCTGTATGTTCTCATATTGGTTTTGATCCGTTTTCACAATTAATATTTATTTTTGTGCATTTCATGACACAAACACAGGCACGTTTTTACCTGATTTAGTCTTATAGCGAACATCTGCATAAGACTTCTATGTCAGTTTAGATTTTATCAAGGTTATCTCAGGATGCCCCGTGAACAAAAATGTACATCTGCTTCTCTGCTTCTAGTCAAGGGTGATAATTTACAGTGCACACTTACACTACCAGGGTGAGTGGTCCACCAAAGCCATATGGCCCCTGGTCAAACATAGTCCACTATATAGGGAATACCCAGCTAGCACATAACGTTCAGAGAACCATGTGTTTCTTGGAGCTTGGTGAGAGTGTGGTTATTTTTGCATACAACCTTCCCACAACATTTAGGATATTGATAGAAGACCTGGCATCTGAGAGATGTAGATGTTATCTATGATTGTATTTTTGATGTTTGTGTATTAGCTGTTGTTTGTATTCTATAAAATGTGTAAATTGTAAAATGCAGGGCAACCTTGTAAAAGAGACCTTGTTCTGAATTGGACTCCCTGTTGAAATAAAGGTACATTTAAATAAATATGCCAGTTGGCCACCCTTTAAGGTGCATTACATCACCAACTGGACTGGAGTGTGGACATCGTTAATCTTTCAATCACCCATGTGGGTTAGTATGCTCCTAAAAACGAATGAGTAAATGGTAGAGGCGGGACTTGCAGCGCATCAAGAGTCTAAAATAAACTCGGGGGGAAAAAAAATGTCCTCTCACTGGCAAATGCGTTATTTTCAGCAAACTTAACATCTGTAAATATTTGTATGAACATAACAAGATTCAACAACTGAGACATAAACTGAACAAGTTCCACAGACATGTGACTAACAGAAATGGAATAATGTGTCCCTGAACAAAGGGGGGGTCAAAATCAAAAGTAACAGTCAGTATCTGGTGTGGCCACAATTGAGGTAGTATGTACATGAATGTATAGTTAAAGTGACTATGCATATAAGATAAACAGAGAGTAGCAGCAGCGTAAAAGAGGGGTTGGGGGAGGCACACAATGCAAATAGTCCGGGTAACCATTTGATTACCTGTTCAGTTTTTGTTCTAGACTTGGCACTCCGGTACTGCTTGCGGTAGTAGAGAGAACAGTCTATGACTGGGGTGGCTGGGGACTTTGACCATTTTTAGGGCCTTCCTCTGACACCGCCTGGTGTAGAGGTCCTGGATGGCAGGCAGCTTTGCCCCAGTGATGTACTGGGCCGTACGCACTACCCTCTGAAGTGCCTTGCGGTCGGAAGTCGAGCAATTGCCGTACCAGGCAGTGATGCAACCGGTCAGGATTCTCTCAATGTTGCAGCTGTAGAACTTTTGAGGATCTCAGGACAAATGCCTAATCTATTTAGTTTCCTGAGGGTGAATAGGCTTTGTCGTGCCCTCTTCATGACTGTCTTGGTGTGTTTGGACCATTCTAGTTTGTTGTTGATGTGGACACCAAGGAACATGAAGTTCTCAACCTGCTCCGCTACAGCCCCGTCGATGAGAATGGGGGCGTGCTCGGTGCTCCTTTTCCTGTAGTCCACTTGGTGCTCCTTTTCCTGTAGTCCACTTAGTCTTGGTTACGTTGAGGGATAGGTTGTTATTCTGGCACCACCAGGCCAGGTCTTAGGCGTCTCACAGTATGGACATTGCAATGTATTGCCCTGGCCACATCTGCAGTCGTCATGCCTCCTTGCAGCATGCCTAAGGCACATTCACGCAGATGAGCAGGGACCCTGGGCATCTTTCCTTTGGCATTTTTCAGTCAGTAGAAAGGCCTCTTTGGTGTCCTAAGTTTTCATAACTGTGACCTTAATTTCCTACTGTCTGTAAGATGTTAGTGTCTTAATGACCGTTCCACAGGTGCATGTTTGCTGAGTTTAGCACCTGGCTAAGCAGTCACCATGGACACACACAAGCAGTTTAGATGAAATGATTGAATAACATGTATGTGTACAGTACATTTATTTTTGCAACACTCAAACACGTAACGCAGGAGGTTTGGTCAGCATGTAAGATTGTTATTGAAAAACATATACATTCCGTTCTCAGCATCAACAAAACGCTCTCTATCATCTATCTTGTTAAGTGTGTTCAGGTGCCTTGGCCACACCTGATCTTAATGAGTGCTTGTTTCCTTTGAAATTGGGTCTGTTTTAATAGACAAAAATGAACAGCTTTGTATGTTTAAAAAACATGGCATGCTACTTCCATCCTGCTGGCGCAGTGGACTAATTCCAATGATTAAAAAAACTGTAAATCATAGGTTCAAATCTCACTGCTACCTTCTCACAATTAAAAAGAAAAATGTTTGCATGATTAATGTCTAAGCAAATTCAATTCCATGTGTTCTATATGTGCTTAGATTTCAAAACAGCTAAACTAGCAGTGTTACTAAAAGTCTTATTGAAACATTCAGTTATTCAAAAACCTCAAAAATAACCTAGAATCTCCGTTCTCGGAACGTTAATAAAACCTCCCAGGAAAACTTTCAGAGTACCATAGTATAATTTTTTCAGAACCACCCTGCAAGCAAAAAAATCTATCTTCCCATAACACGTGAAATTTTCACTTCCGTTCTTACAACGTTTTAAAAGCTTTCCATTTTACAGATCAGGAAACGTATGGCTTCATTCCCAGAACCAATGGGAAACGAAAAACGTACGTTCCCATAACTACCAAGTAACCAAATGTGCTAGCTGGGTAGGGTGCCATTTCAGAAGCACCCTGAGTCTTATTCTTAGTTCACAGGGTGCTGAACCATACGTCTCTTACGAGGCTTAATAAAGAGTCACCTGATGGATTCACTGTGATAACAAATCAGGATATCCCATCAGGTTTGACGAAATGCCGCATTGTTTTGATTGAAGTGGGTAGACATACTGACAGACGTGGATGAGGCATATACAGTATATGTGGGAGAGGACATGAGGTTATATTGAGTCTTCCTCTCTGTCTGCATGTGCCATGGCGTGTTATTGCAGCCTGCATTGTGATGGGAATTTATAGGGATGTTGTTGTGCAATCTGTAAGCAGTCAATGCCAAGCCCCTGCCCTGCTGGGACGTCACCTACTAGGAGAGAAAAAGAGAGGGGACACAACCCTGAGGCGCATCCAGACCAGAAGCTTGTATTTATAATCAATGTGAATAGAGGGCTGCTGTGCTCCAGACTGGGCCAATCTGGAATGAACCAGACCTGGGAACAAAACCTTCTCTCCTCAAAACAGCCAAGGCACTCCAGTGTAAACAAACAAAAACAAAAAAAATAGAGGAACCAAACCATTAAAAATATAATCGATTGAGCGGAAAAAGAGAGGGGGAGGCGGTTGAGGATGCCTTGTTCCAAAAACAAACAGTGGATTGTTGGTGATTAACGTCCAATGTGTTTTCCAGTGCTGGCCTGTATTAATTAGGAGGAAGCTGGGTAGTGCTTCCCAGGGACTTCATTGTGATGTTCTGTTGCTGTTCCACCATTAAAGGGCCTGATCAGGGGCAACCTCCATGTACATGAGCTTGTTTAGCTTCTGCCCCCACCTGACTGCCTCTGCCAGAACAGTTGGTCCTTGCCTGAAATACACACTGGTGGCATCCGTGTCAGTAGTCTTCTAAGTATATTAAAGGATGTCTGATGATGCCGTTAGATATCCATAGGAGTTTGAGTCAGCCAGCCAAGCTCAACATTTAAAGCAGTGCCAAACTTCAATTGATTTACTTCCTGTCCTTCAATGTGTTCACAAGACTTGCCTAAATGGATGAAACAATGTGCTTTCCTAAACAAATAGCCTGGCCTCACAGGGATCGGTACACTTTAAATGTTTCAACAGGGTTAGCATAGAAGTTAATATGGCTACAGCTAAAATGTTAGCCCCAATCAACATGGACTGGCTGAGTTGAAGCTTTGATCAAAGCTTAAAATCTTTTAATTGTGAGCAAAAGTCTTGTCTATTATTTATCTTAGGTCAATGTAGGAGGACATTTCCTGTTTTAAATGTATTCTTGCACTGACGCTGCAATCGCAAGCTTAGTATTAGTAACTTGTTTTATGTTATCTTCCGCATACTGACTATTTAAAATATTTAGGTTACTTTTTGCACTTTTTTGTGTGTTTTTCTCAAGAGGAAAATCCGGTAACCTTCCCAAAATTCCAACATTTTCCAGAATTACTGGTTGGAGGATTCCCTCTTATTCCCTCCTGAGTCCAGGAATCTTCCAGCCAGGATTTTGGTAAAGTTGCCGGAATTGTGCACCCTACCCTAGGAGCTCAGTGGCCTTGTGGTTAGAGTATCTGTGCTGAGTTTGGAAGGTTGGGAGTTCAATCCCTGGCTGAGTAACACCAAATATTATAAAAATGTAACTCTGCTTGGCACTGTCAGGAGTGAAATATGGGGTAGGGACCTGCCCAGAGGGTGTACCTGTTTATCAAGCTGCTACATAAAGAGGCTTGTTTGGACTTATGCTGGTGACCATGCAGGTGAAGTGGCACACTGCACTGTTGGCAAGCATTGAAAAACCCAGATGTTTATGTGAATCATCTTATCTGCATATTATATTGGTTGCCATGTGTTGTAATTTCCCCATGGAAAGTTACATGTAGTGAGAAGTAACATGCTTTTTGAGATACAGTCCAATATAGGGAGTGTGTGAAGGGAACACACAGTACAGAACCCATACTGAGGTCGCATTACTTTGTTTTGAACAGCCCATGAGCATTTATCAAACATAAAGATCCGCTGTGGCTGAACCTGTTCTCCGACCAGTGAAAAGGAAGTTCCCTCCTAGTGTGTGGTGTAAACTTGGCTCCAATATAAGCATCCGTTTGCCACCTTGGTGGTGGACAACAGGAAGCCTTTGTTTACTGCAAAACATCCCTTCAGTCAACTCTGGAGGTACAACCCTTCAGTTTCTCTCTGCAGCTATGTCCATACAAGAGCTACAGTGGAGCCCAATTGGACATGGCTGCCATAACACGCATACAGAGAGACAAACAACAGAGGTGTATATATACTGTAGGTGCTCAAATATATATCCTGCGTCAGACACTATATCAGTTTGTCAGACGGCCCTTTGGTTTGTATTGTTCAACACTGCTGTTTTGAAGATGTTCAGCACTCCTCCCTTGGGCAGGGCACCACCTTTCCGTCATCAAACAGATGCTTCTAAGCACAGGACATTTTATATTTTAAAGGGGCAATCTGCAGTTGCTACATACATTTTTGTACTTATATATTACTGATATGTACCCATTGATTCTTGAAGAATATAACTTATGTCTCATTAGCTTAGTTAAACTGTCCTACGGCATCAGAACCCGAAAATATAAGCTTGTTTTACTCCAATGTTTGTAAACAAGGTAAATGTAAACAAACACTGTATAGCCTCAAAACATGCTTCAAACTATAATGTTGGTATCATGGATGATCCGTCCTTGCATGTTAAGCTCTGTCTATGAATTTGAGAGTGGTTACATTTCTCCAGCCCCATACCTTAGCATTTCACCGGGGAAATGGCTTTGTTGTTGTTTCAACTGCGGATTACACCTTTAAAGATTAGTTTGCTCCCATATGTGGCTAAAAATACAGTAGGTACTTCTATATGATCAAATAAATGCTCCCCCCCACCCACTAAATGAGAAGTTAGTTCAATCCACAAAATCAATTGGGGATTATTTACTCTGACACCCAATCGATTTACTCTGTGGCAACAGAATATATCATATGTCCATTCACAGTGTGTTCAAAACATTTACAATCCATGTAAACCACACACATTTAAGTACCAGACAAAAATTAGGACACAGCTACTCATTCCAGGGTTTTTCTTTATTTTTACTATTTTCCACATTGTAGAATAATAGTGAAGACATCAATACGTTGAAATAACACATATGGAATCATGTAGTAACCAAAAAAGTGTTAAACAAATCAAAAATATATTTGAGATTTTAGATTCTTCAAAGTTGCCACCGTTTGCCTTGATGACAACTTCGCACACGCTTGGCATTCTCTCAACCAGCTTCATGAGGAAGTATGTATATATATATATATATATATACAGTGCCTTCGGAAAGTATTCAGACCCCTGAGTAAAAAGTATTCAGACCCATATATATATATATATATTTAGAATAAGGCTTAGAATAAGGCTGTAACTTAACAAAATGTGGAAAAAGTCAAAAAGTCAAGGGGTCTGAATACTTTGCCTTCGGAAAGTGATCCACACAATAAGCCATCATGAGGAAGCGAAAACAGGTTTTTAGAAATGTTTGCTAATATATTACAAAAAAATAAATAAAAATCACTTAGTTACATAAGTATTCAGACCCTTTGCTATGAGACTACACAATTCAGCTCAGATGCAACCTGTATCCATTGATCATCCTTGAGAAGTTTCTACAACTTGATTGGAGTCCACATGTGGTCAATTCAATTGATTGGACATGATTTGGAAGGGCACACACCTGTCTATAGAAGGTCCCACAGTTGACAGTGCATGTCAGAGCAAAAACCAAGCCATGAGGTTGAAGGAACTGCCATAGAGCTCCGAGACAGGATTATGTTGAGGTCGAAGGAATTGTCCATAGAGCTCTGAGGCACAGATCTGGGGAAGGGTACCAACAAATGTCGGCAGCATCGAAAGTCCCCAAGAACACATTAGTTCCATCATTCTTAAATGGAAGAAGTTTGGAACCACCAAGACTCTTCCTAGAGCTGAGCAATCGGGAGAAGGGCCTAGGTCAGGGAGGTGACAAAGAACCGGATGGACACTCAATCAGAGCTCCAGAGTTCCTCTGTGTAGATGGGAGAACCTTTCAGAAGGACAACAGACCACCAATTGATTGGACATGATTTGGAAATGCACACACCTGTCTATATAAGGTCCCACAGTTGACAGTGCATGTCAGAGCAAAAACCAAGCCTTGAGATCAAAGGAACTCCGAGACAGGACTGTGTGAAGGGAACCAAAACATTTCTGCAGAATTGAAGGTCCCAAAGAACACAGTGGAATTAAATGGAAGAAGTTTGGAACCACCAAGACTCTTCCTAGAGCTGGCCGCCAGGCCAAGGGCCTTGGTCAGGGAGGTGACCAAGAGCCCGATGGTCACTCTGACAGAGCTCAGAGTTCCTCTGTGGAGATGGGAGAACCTTCCAGAAAGACAATCATCTCTGCAGCACTCCACCAATCATGCCTTTATGGTAGAGTGGCCAAATGGAAGCCACTCCTCAGTAAAAGGCACATGACAGCCCGCTTGGACTTTGCCAAACAGCATTTAAAGACTCTCAGACCATGAGAAACAAGATTCTCTGGTCTGATGAAACCAAGATTGAACACTTTGGCCTGAATGCCAAGCGTCACATCTGGAGGAAACCTAGCACATCCCTACGGTGAAGCATGGTGTTGGCAGCGTCATGTTGTGGGGATGTTTTTCGGCGGCAGGGACTGGGAGACTAGTCAGCGTCGAGGAAAAGATGAACGGAGCAAAGAACAGAGAGATCCTTGATGAAATCCTACTCCAGAGCACTCAGGATCTCATACTTGGGCGAATGTTCACCTTCCAACAGGACAACGACCCTAAGCACACAGCCAAGACAATGCAGGAGTGGCCCAGCCAGAGCTCGGATTTGAACCCGATCGAACATCTCCGGAGAGACCTGAAAATAGCGTGGCAGTAACGCTCCTTATCCAACCAGACAGAGCTTGAGAGGATCTGCAGAGAAGAATGGGAGAAACTCCCCAAATATAGGTGTGCCAAGCTTGTTGCGTCATACCCAAGAAGACTCGAGGCTGTAATCGCTGCCAAAGGTGCTGCAACAAAGTACTGAGTAAAGTGTCTGAATACTTATGTAAATGTTATATTTCCTTTTTGTATTTTTCATACATTTGCAAAAATGTCTAAAAAACAGTGTTTGCTCTGTCATTATGGGGAATTGTGTGTAGATTGATGAGGGAAAAAAACATTTGAATCAATTTTAGAATAAGGCTGTAACGTAACAAAATGTGGGAAGAATCAAGGGGTTTAAATGCTTTCTGAAGACACTGTAGGTAAAGACCAGATAAAATGTGTGCAGTATCCAAGACACCTACTAGAACTTCTTCAGGATCGGTGTCCCTTCCACGGGACGGTTGAGCTAACATAGGCTAATGCGATTAGCATGAGGTTGTAAGTAACAAGAACATTTTCCAGGACATAGACATATAAACAAATTAGGCACATTTGGGCGCCTTGATGCAACATTTTGAACAGAAATGCAATGGTTCGTGGGATCAGTCTAAAACATTGCACATACACTGATGCCATCTAGTGGCCAAATTGTCTAAATTGCACCTGGGCTGGAATAACACATTATGGCCTTTCTTTTGCATTTCAAATGATGGTACAAAAAAATACACAAGAACGGTTGTTTTTTTCTTTTAATTATCTTTCACCAGATCTATTGTGTTATATTCTACTACATTCCTTTCACATTTCCATAAACCTCAAAGTGTTTCCTTTCAAGTGGTATCAAGAATATGCATATCCTTCCTTCAGGGCCTGAGCTACAGGCAGTTAGATCTGGGTATGTCATTTTAGGCAAAAATTGAAAAAGGGGGCTAATCCTATACCTCCCTGACCAAGGCCCTTCTCCCCCGATTGCTCAGTTTAGGAAGAGTCTTGGTGGTTCCAAACTTCATTTAAGAATGATGGAGGCCACTGTGTTCTTGGGGACCTTCAATGCTGCAGAAATGTTTTGGTACCCTTCCCCAGATCTGTGCCTCAGAGCTCTACGGACAATTCCTTCGACCTCATGGCTTGGTTTTTGCTGTGACATCCACTTTCAACTGCGGACCTTATATAGACAGGCGTGTTACTTTCCAAATCATGTGCAATAATTTAATGTATCACAGGTGGACGCCAATCAAGTTGTAGAAACATCTCGAGGATGATCAATGGAAACAGGATGTACCTGAGCTCAATTTCAAGTTTCATAGCAATAGGGTCTGAATACTTATGTAAATTCTTAAAACCCGTTTTTTCACTTTGTCATTATGGGGTATTGTGTTATTGCTCAGGAAATTGTTTTATTATATCAGTTTTAGAATAAGGCTGTAACGTAACCAAATGTGGGAAAAGGCAAGGGGTCTGAATACTTTCCGAAGGCACTGTATATGTTTTATAATGCTTTTGAATTACACATACTGTTTTGGCAGGAAATACCAGGTTACCCGGGAGAATAATGATTTATTCTTGAGATGGCACGTTTGTAAAATAGCGTGAAAAAATGAAACCCTAGTGCTGCAGCACCCTCAGCACCCTACTTCCCGCGGCTATGATGACATCGCTACTTTGAAAGTGACTGCTGTGCCATTTTCCCTACATGAGCTAGCCCCTAGCAATTTGAGTTCTAGACAAATGAGCTTGAGTGACATCTTGCGAGAGAGAGAGCGAGAGAGAGAGAGTGCGAGAGAGAGAGCGCGAGAGAGAGAGCGAGAGAGAGCGAGAGAGAGAGAGTGAGAGAGCGAGAGAGAGCGAGAGAGAGAGAGAGCGAGAGAGAGAGAGAGAGAGAGAGTGAGAGAGCGAGAGAGACAGCGAGAGAGAGAGAGACGAGGTCAGTACAGGTGCATCAAAGCTGGGACCGAGAGACTGAAAAACAGCTTCTATCTCAAGGCCATCAGACTGTTAAACAGCAACCACTAACACTGAGTGGCCGCTGCCAACACACTGACTCAACTCCAGCCACTTTAATAATGGGAATTGATGGGAAATGATGTAAAATATATCACTAGCCACTTTAAACAATGCTACCTAATATAATGTTTACATACCCTACATTATTCATCTCATATGTATACGTATATACTGTACTCTATATCATCTACTGCATCCTTATGTAATTACATGAATCACTAGCCACTTTAACTATGCCACTTTGTTTACATACTCATCTCATATGTATATACTGTACTCAATACCATCTACTGTATCTTGCCTATGCTGCTCTGTACCATCACTCATTCATATATCTCTATGTACATATTCTTATCCCCTTACACTGTGCATAAGACAGTAGTTTTGGAATTGTTAGTTAGATTACTTGTTGGTTATTACTGAATTGTCGGAACTAGAAGCACAAGCATTTCGCTACACTCGCATTAACATCTGCTAACCATGTGTATGTGACAAATAAAATTTAATTTGATTTGATTTGATTTGAGAGTGAGAGAAATGACGTAGTGCACATATCTGCGCATACTGTATGTGACAGTGTGCAATTTCTGGGGACCACTTTTGGCTCATGAATTGTCCTTTCAGAACTACTGGCTAAAAGGTATTCTAAAGTACCAGAGAATGTATTTAAATCGGTAACACTTTACATTAAGGTGTACTTAAAATGATTTACTAAAGGTTTATAAGTATTTTATAAACCATTAGTGGTTAGTTAAAACAGTTATAACACATTGGTTAAAATTGTGCAGTCATGTAAGCTATCTTTAAGCAGTTTATTAACTACTTATAAATGTATACAATTACACCTTACTGTAAAGTGTTACCCAATGAGGTCTACAAAATGATTCTAAACATGAAGAAAAATCTGAGCTTGAAGTACAGTAGATGGGCTTGTATCTGTGGTACCTGATGTCAAGTTCTTCTTATCGCTATCCATTCAAATGTCTGTAAATGAGTGGGAAGATCATTTACAGGTGAATTAAAAACATTTAATTTCATGTTTCTATGGGGACTTTGCATTTCTTATCAGTAGTAGTAACTTTCACAGTAGTTTGTGATTCTGCCCCATTGTAGTAGTCGCAGCACATACAGTAATATGACAGAATTTAAGATTGAGTACTCTTCGAAGTGTCGTCATCAACAAACATCTACCTCTCTTATTTAAAGCAGAAATCCAAACAATTCGAACTTAAAGCTCCATCAGTATCATGTAGTCATAGATACAGAATTACGGGTGAGCGAGCCTCTGTTCTACCAAACACTTAATGTGCATCAACTCCATACGATTTCCTTGAAGTCAATCATAATCCATATCCTTGTCCTCTTTCAGTTGTTCCGGTGGCAGCGTGGTTCTGTTCCTGGTGCTTCTCTTACGGTGTCGTCGAAGCCGGGCCTCTGAGAACCAGTTGGCGACGGTCATGGCAACACGGATGAGGCCCAGGTTGATGCAATGTACCTCGGAGGTGACAGGGATGTCCGAGAAGAGGGCATGATCCCTGCATGGCAGGGTAGAGCTGTTGCTGCTCTCAAAGTCTCGGACCACGTTCAAGATCTCTTGGCGCTCTGCCTGACGTATCATCCCCCGCACATTTAGCAGGGTGGAGATGTGCTTCTTCCTGCGGTAGGATGAAGGGAGGAAGAGAAAGGAAAGATAGGGAAGATGGAGACCGATGTTAGTGTGGTTTCAGGTAGCTTCATGATTCAATCATGTTGTAGAGCAAAGGGCCATGACTTATTATGTTCAGTTGATCTATTGATAATTTTTTCAATTATATTTCACCCCAAATAGACATTTGGGGGTGTCCCAGTGGTAGACGGCAGACTTTGATCTATGAAAATACAGGCGGCTAGTAACAAAAAAAAAAGAGTGATGCTTGCAGAGACTCCTTGTGCCTGAGTGAGTTAACATGTGTCCAGGTTGTCTTGACCTGCTCCAGCTCCCTCCTTTGATTCCAGAGCGTGGCACCAGACTGTCTCTCACAGGGTGGCAGGAACAGGAAGTACTCTGCAGCAGCTTCCTGTCTGCCTGGCCACAGGTCATGCGTCACACATTGGGTACGCTGCCAGCTAGCCAGCCCTTAGCTGACCCCACAAAACACACAAACAACGAGGGGCCTGGGACCTTGTGGGGCCCTCCAGCCTTTGCCACTCAAAACAGCCCCTTGGTCCTCTCCAAGAATAAAGCCAGTACACTCAACCTATATGGACTAAATTGAAATGTTTCTTACAGAATACATATGAAATGCACATGCACAACCATGGTAGGAAACCGTTTGAAAATTATGGAAAAATTATTAGGACAAAGGTGAGGACGCAACAGTTCACCTGACACAATAATGAATCCAATGATTTTATGTGCATTTTACATTTACTGTACTTTCGTCGCATTTGTTGATAACGAAATCTCACAATACTCTGGATACATTCAGTAATATGATAGGAATATTCCTGGAAAATGTGGGGTAGGTGCAACATAAGCCAAAACGAATTACAAGGGTTTGAGTGAGAGTGGCCACACACCTCTCCAAAGTGTTCACAGTTCCTAAGTCATTTTAATGCACTTTCACGACTCAAAGTAGACTCTTCAACTATAAGGTGTTTTTTCAGCACTACTAGCTATGCAGTTGAGGAACTACAGAAAGCACACTTGGAGGTTTTTTGTTTGGAACACAACCCTGCATCCCAGCACTCACACAATTACTGTTGTTGTTTATGCAATCCAAGAACAGTCCATATAAATTGCTATCTGTGTAACGGTTTTCTAGTGGTGATGAAAGAGAGTCGGACCAAACTGCAGCGTGTCGATTGCGATCCATGTTTAATATACCAAAGAAACACGAACTTACAAAAAAACAATAAACGAAACCGAAACAGCCTATCTGGTGCAAACTAACAACGAGTACACATAGGACACTAAGGACAATCACCCACGACAAACTCAAAGAATATGGCTGCCTAAATATGGTTCCCAATCAGAGACAACGATAAGCACCTGGCTCTGATTGAGAACCACTCCAGACAGCCATAGACCTTGCTAGACAACCCACTAAGCTACAATCCCAATACCACCACCAAAACCCCAAGACAAACACACCACAATTACAAAAACCCCATGCCACACCCTGGCCTGACCAAATACATAAAAATAAACACAAAATACTTTGACCAGGGCGTGACAGAACCCCCCCCCTAAGGTGCGGACTCCCGAACGCACCTCAAAACAATAGGGAGGGTCCGGGTGGGCGTCTGTCCATGGTGGCGGCTCCGGCGCGGGACGTGGACCCCACTCCTTTAATGTCTTAGTCCCCTCTCCCTTCGTCCCTGGATAGTCCACCCTCGCCGCCGACCATGGCCTAGTAGTCCTCACCCAGAACCCCACTGGACTGAGGAACAGATCGGGACTGAAGGACAGCTCGGGACCGAGGCAGCTCGGGACTGAGGGGAAGCTCGGGAGTGAGAGAAAGCTCAGGAGTGAGAGGAAGCTCAGGAGTGAGAGGAAGCTCAGGAGTGAGAGGAAGCTCAGGAGTGAGAGGAAGCTCAGGAGTGAGAGGAAGCTCAGGAGTGAGAGGAAGCTCAGGAGTGAGAGGAAGCTCAGGCAGGTAGATAGATCTACCAGCTCCTGGCTGGCTGGTGGTTTCAGCAGATCCTGGCTGACTGGCAGATCCTGGCTGACTGGCAGATCTGGAAGAGTCTGGTTGACTGGCAGATCTGGAAGAGTCTGGTTGACTGGCAGATCTGGAAGAGTCTGGTTGACTGGCAGATCTGGAAGAGTCTGGTTGACTGGCAGATCTGGAAGAGTCTGGTTGACTGGCAGATCTGGAAGAGTCTGGCAGACTGGCGATGCTGGGCAGACCGGCGGCGCCGGGCAGACTGGCGGCGCCGGGCAGACTGGCGGCGCCGGGCAGACTGGCGACGCTGGGCAGACTGGCGGTGCTGGGCAGACTGGCGGTGCTGGGCAGACTGACGACGCTGGGCAGACTGACGACGCTGGGCAGACTGGCGGTGCTGGGCAGACTGGCGATGCTGGGCAGACTGGCGATGCTGGGCAGACTGGCGATGCTGGGCAGACTGGCGATGCTGGGCAGACTGATGACGATGCTGGGCAGACTGGCGATGCTGGGCAGACTGGGGGCACTGGCGGCGCTGGGCAGACTGGCGGCACTAGCTGCTCCATATAGGCTGACAGCTCTGGCGGCTTCTTACAGACTGACCGCTCTGGCGGCTCCGTGCTGACTGGCAGCTCCTTGCAGACTGGCAGCTCCTTACAGACTGACAGCTCCGTGCAGACTGACAGCTCCGTGCAGACTGACAGCTCCGTGCAGACTGGCTGCTCCATGCAGACTGGCTGCTCCATGCAGACTGACAGCTCTGGCTGCTTCATGCAGACTGACAGCTCTGGCTGCTCCATGTAGACTGGCTGCTTCATGCAGACTGGCAGCTCGGGCTGCTTCATGTAGACTGACAGCTCTGGCTGCTCCATGCGGACTGACAGCTCTGGCTGCTCCATGTAGACTGACTGCTTCATGCAGACTGGCAGCTCGGGCTGCTTCCTGTAGACTGACAGCTCTGGCTCCTCCATGCAGACTGACAGCTCTGACTGCTCCATGCAGACTGACAGCTCTGGCTGCTTCATGCAGACTGGCAGCTCTGGCTGCTCTATGTAGACTGGCTGCTTCATGCAGACTGGCAGCTCGGGCTGCTTCATGTAGACTGACAGCTCTGGTTGCTCCATGCGGACTGACAGCTCTGGCTGCTCCATGCAGACTGACAGCTCTGGCTGCTCCATGCGGACTGACAGCTCTGGCTGCTCCATGCGGACTGACAGCTCTGGCTGCTCCATGTAGACTGGCTGCTTCATGCAGACTGGCAGCTCGGGCTGCTTCATGTAGACTGACAGCTCTGGCTGCTCCATGTAGACTGGCTGCTTCATGCAGACTGACAGCTCTGGCTGCTCCATGCAGACTGACAGCTCTGACTGCTCCATGCAGACTGACAGCTCTGGCTGCTTCATGCAGACTGGCAGCTCTGGCTGCGCTGAACAGGCGGGAGACTCCTGCAGCGCTGTGTCGGAGGAAGGCTCTGGCTGCGCTAAACAGGCGGGAGACTCCGGCAGCGCAGGAGAGGAGAAAGGCTCTGGCTGCGCTAAACAGGCGGGAGGCTCCGGCAGCGCTGTAGAGGAGGAAGGCTCTGGCTGCGCTAAACAGGCGGGAGACTCCAGCAGCGCAGGAGAGGAGAAAAGCGCTGGCTGCGCTGAACAGGCGAGGCACACTGAAGGCCTGGTGCGTGGTGCTGGAACTGGTGGTACTGGATCGAGGACACGCACAGGAAGCCTGGTGCGGGGAGCTGCTACCGGAGGGCTGGGGTGTGGAGGTGGTACTGGATAGACCGGACCGTGCAGGCGCACTGGGGCTCTTGAGCACCGAGCCTGCCCAACCTTACCTGGTTGAATGCTCCCGGTTGCCCTGCCAGTGCGGCGAGGTGGAATAGCCTGCACTGGGCTATGCAGGCGAACCGGAGACACCGAGCGCAAGGCTGGTGCCATGTAAGCCGGCCCAAGGAGACGCACTGGGGACCAGATGCGTAGAGCCGGCTTCATGGCATTTGGCTCGACGCTCAATCTAGCCCGGCCGATACGCGGAGCTGGAATATACCGAACCGGGCTGTGCACCCGCACTGGAGACACCGTGCGCTCCACAGCATAACACGGTGCCTGCCCGGTCTCTCCAGCCCCCGGTAAGCACAGGGAGTTTGCGCAGGTCTCCTACCTGGCATAGCCATACTCCCTGTAAGCCCCCCAAGAAATTTTGGGGCTGACTCTCGGGCTTCCATCCGCTCTGCCGTGCTAGCTCCTCATAATGCCGCCTCTCTGCTTTTGCTGCCTCCAGCTCGGCTTTGGGGCGACAATAATCTCCAGGCTCATTCCAGGGTCCTTTACCGTCCAATTCCTCCTCCCATGTCCATAACTCCAGGTGGTGCAACCTCTCCCACTGTAGCTGCTGCTGCTCCTGCTGCTGCTGCCTCTGTTGCCTCTTCTCCTGTTGCTCCTTTGGGCGGCTACACTCCCCTGGTTTAGCCCAGGGTCCTCTCCCGTCGAAGATCTCCTCCCATGACCAGAAATCCTTGGTAAGCATCTCCTTTTTCGGCTGCTCCTGCCTGTTGACACGCCGCTTGGTCCGTTGGTGGTGGGTGATTCTGTAACGGTTTTCTAGTGGTGATGAAAGAGAGTCGGACCAAACTGCAGCGTGTCGATTGCGATCCATGTTTAATATACCAAAGAAACACGAACTTACAAAAAAACAATAAACGAAACCGAAACAGCCTATCTGGTGCAAACTAACAACGAGTACACATAGGACACTAAGGACAATCACCCACGACAAACTCAAAGAATATGGCTGCCTAAATATGGTTCCCAATCAGAGACAACGATAAGCACCTGGCTCTGATTGAGAACCACTCCAGACAGCCATAGACCTTGCTAGACAACCCACTAAGCTACAATCCCAATACCACCACCAAAACCCCAAGACAAACACACCACAATTACAAAAACCCCATGCCACACCCTGGCCTGACCAAATACATAAAAATAAACACAAAATACTTTGACCAGGGCGTGACAATCTGGGCCAGGTGGGCATCATTTTTAAGCTTGTTCTATTGCCAACATGACTAGCTAGGTTATAAAATACAATATTACAGCGTTAGGCTTTCACAATGCAATTCAGGGAATCAGATCATGTTAGTGCTTGTTCCGTGCTAATTTTCTTCACAATAGACAAACATATGTATTAATTCTGTTCAGAACAAACCAGGGTATGACGCCATGTCATCTTGTAACTGTACATCAAACATAATGATCATAAACATTGACGCTGTATATGACTTGAGTTTTATGATATGGAAATGTGAAGTGCACATTTGGACTCATGGGTGTTTGGCTTGCTTGTATGAAATCAAAGCGGTATTTATTATAGTCCTCTTAATTTACAGCATTTCCCTCACTCAGGCAACAAAACATTTGCAAAAGTTGCCCAATTAGTGGGAGGGATGGGGGTAACTTCTTGTCGCGCAAGGTGATCATGTTCAGACCGGCTATCAGTCAAAACCCATACAGCGTTGATAAAACTTCGTATGGCTGCAGTGGCACTATTGAGTAGCTTGGATGAAAAGTGCCCAGAGGTGCCCAGAGTAAATGGCCTGCTCCTCAGTCTCAGTTGCTCATATATGCATATTATTAGTAGTATTGGATAGAAAACACTCTGAAGTTTCTAAAACTGTTTGAATGATGTCTGTGAGTAAAACAGAACTCTAATGGCAGGCAAAAACCTGAGAAGAAATCCAAACAGTAAGTGAGGTTGGTGGTTTTCAATCCAGGCCCAATTGAAATCACATTGGGATATGAATGAAGTTGCACTTCCTATGGCTTCCACTAGATGTCAACCGTCTTTAGAAACTTGAATGAGGATTCTACTGTGTTGTGGGACTGAATAAGAGCTGAATGAGTCAGCTTACTGGCAGAGAGTCATTTCCTGGTCACGTGCATTCCACATGATATCGACTTGCATTCCATTCCTACTCAAGACACAAAGGAATTCTCCGGTTGGAACTTTATTAAAGATTTATGATAAAAACATCCTAATGATTGATTCTGTACTTAGTTTGAAATGTTTCTTCGACCTGTAATATAACTTTTTGAAGTTTTTGTCCGAAGAAATGCACGAGCGTTTGGATAGATGTACCAAACGCGCTAACAAAAGTAGCTAATTGGACATAAATAATGGACATTATCGAACAAATCAAGCATTTATTGTGGACCAGGGATTCCTGGGAGTGCATTCTGATGAAGATCATCAAAGGTAAGGGAATATTTAGCATGTAATTTCTGGTTTCTGTTGACCAACATGGTGGCTAATTGTATTATATTTCTGAGCGCAGTCTCAGATTATTGCATGGTATGCTTTTTCCGTAAGGTTTTTTTGAAATCTGACACAGCAGTTGCATTAAGGAGAGGTATATCTATAATTCCACGTGTATAACTTGTATTATCATCTACATTTATGATGAGTATTGCTGTTGAATCGATGTGGCTATGCAAAATCATTGGATGTTTTTGGAACTAGTGAACGTAACGCGCCAATGTAAACTCAAGATATTTTGATATAAATATGAACTTTATCAAACAAAACATACATGTATTGTGTAACATGAAGTCCTATGAGTGTCATCTGATGAAGATCATCAAAGGTTAGTGATTAATTTTATCTCTATTTGTGCTTTTTGTGACTCCTATCTTTGGCTGGAAAAATGGCTGTGTTTATTCTGTGGCTTGGTGGTGACCTAACATATTCGTTTGTGGTGCTTTTGCTGTAAAGCATATTTGAAATCGGACACTGTGGTGGGATTAACAAAAAGATTACTTTTAAAACGGTATAAAATACATGTATGTTTGAGGAATTTTAATTATGAGATTTCTGTTGTTTTGAATTTGGCACCCTGCACATTCACTGGCTGTTGTCATATCATCCCGTTAACGGGGTTGCAGCCATAAGAACTCAGAGCCAGACCTCTGACGTCATGTATAGTTTGTTATTTTACAGACACTGCGTTCCAATTTAGTCGTTTATCAGTGCCCAAATTTGCCATTTTCAACTTGTATACAGGCAGGAGTGAAAAAGGTTAATAATGGTATGTTCCCATGCTTTTTTCCCTTGTTTTGACCTATTGTGTCAACAGAAAGTCTATACGTGGACTTAAATTCGGCTACCTTTGTCCAGATGTCAGAAATAGCACTTTGTGAAACTGCACCGTGGCATGTAGGTTCTGGGTACTGTGGCATAGCGTATATAGGAAATGGTGACCAATGAACGACATTTGCCAAATTTGTTCATTGTTTTCCAACTCTGGACTTTCAAAACATTGCGCAATACTGTATTCCCCAAAATGATGAAAACCCTTACCGTATGTCAGGAAACTCTTTCACCAGAACAGCAACCTCCATCTGGATGGACGGAGTGTCCTCCAGGAGAATGATGTCAGCCAGGTGAGTGAGGACACTGTCCAGCCAAGAGGATCCTGACTCCTGAAAGAGGAAATATTATGTAAGATAAGTAATTATAAACATTTGTAAAACAATTGATATGGACGAGTTGCATAAGTACAAAGGTCAATCATCTCATTGTCCATCAGCCATCAACAGATAGGTTCAATCCATCATTTTCTGAAACAATTCCTGACATTTAATCCTAGTAAAAATTCCCTGTCTTAGGTCAGTTGGGATCACCACTTTATTTTAAGAATGTGAAATGTCAATATAATAGAAGAGAGAATGATTTATTTCAGCTTTTATTTATTTAATCACATTCCCAGAGGGTCAGAAGTTTACATACACTCAATTAGTATTTGGTAGCATTACCTTTAAATTGTTTAACTTGGGTCACACGTTTTGGGCAGCCTTCCACAAGCTTCCCACAATAAGTTGGGTGAATTTGGCCCATTCCTCCAGACAGAACTGGTGTAACTGGATGAGTTTGTATGTCTCCTTGCTCGCACATGCTTTTTCAGTGCTGCCCACAAATTTGATATGGGATTGAGGTCAGGGCTTTGTGATGGCCACTCCAATACCTTGACTTTGTTGTCCTTAAGCCATTTTGCCACAACTTTGGAAGTATGCTTGGGGTCATTGTCCATTTCGAAGACCCATTTACGACCAAGCTTTAACTTCCTGACTGATGTCTTGAGATGTTGCTTCAATATATCCACATCATTTTACTTCCTCATGATGCCATTTATTTTGTGAAGGGCACCACTCCCTCCCTCCTGCAGCAAGCACCACCACAACATGATGCTGCCACCCCCATGCTTCACGGTTGGGATGGTATTCTTCGGCTTGCAAGCCTCCCCCTTTTTCCTCCAAATATAACAATGGTCATTATAGTCAAACAGTTCTATTTTTGTTTCATCAGACCAGAGGACATGCTGCTGAGCAGCCTTTCAGGTTATGTCGATATAGGACTCGTTTTACTGTGGATATGGATACTTTTGTACCTGTTTCCTCCCGCATCTTCACAAGGTCCTTTGCTGTTGTTCTGGGATTGATTTGCACTTTTCGCACCAAAGTACATTCATCTCTAGGAGACAGAACGTGTCTCCTTCCTGAGCGGTATGACGGTCACATGTGGTTTATACTTCCGTACTATTGTTTGTACAGATGAACGTGGTACCTTCAGGCGTTTGGAAATTGCTCCCAAGGCTGAACCAGACGTGTGGAGGTCTACAATTTTTTTATTGAGGTCTTGGCTGATTTCTTTTGATTTTCCCACGATGTCAAGCAAAGAGGCACTGAGTTTGAAGGTAAGCCTTGAAATACATCTACAGGTACACCTCCAATTGACTCAAATTATGTCAATTAGCCTATCAGAAGCTTCTAAAACCATGACATAATTTTCTGGAATTTTCCAAGCTGTTTAAAGGCACAGTCAACTTAATGTTTGTAAACATCTGACCCACTGTAATTGTGATACAGTGAATTATAAGTGAAATAATCTGTCTGTAAACAATTGTTGGTAAAATTACTTGTGTCATGCAAAAAGTAGATGTCCTAACCAACTTGACAAAACTATAGTTTTTTTAACAAGACATTTGTGGAGTGGTTGAAAACCAAGTTTTAATGACTCCAACCTAAGTGTATGTAAACTTCCGACTTAAACTGTAGTTGTTTATGGTCATTACGACCGTAAATCAGAGGGATGACTGACCAGGTCTTTAAAGAGCCCTTTGAGCTGCTTGGCCTCGTCCTGCAGTCGGAATGCCATCCTCTTCCTCATCTTCGATGATGTGCAGATGACCCGTCCTCGCATGATCGCACGCAAATACTCCACCAAAACCCGCCTGTGTATCTCCCCCACCAGTATCTGTCAATCAAACAGTCAACCACTCAACCATTCAGTCCCTCAATCATAACATACAGTGCCTTCAGAAAGTATTCAGACCCCTTGACTTTTTCTACATTTCATTATGTTACAGCCTTATTCTAAAATGGATGAAAAAATAAATAAAGAATCCTCAGCAATCTACACACAATACCCCATAATGGCAAAGAGAAAACAGGTTTTTAGAAATTTTGGAACCGAAAAAACATATTTACATAAGTATTCAGACCCTTTGCTATGAGACTAGAAATTGAGCTCAGATGCATCCTGTTCCCATTGATCATCCTTGAGATGTTTCTACAACTTGATTGGAGTTCACCTGTGGTAAATTCAATTGATTGGACATGATTAGGAAAGTCACACGCCTGTCTATATAAGGTCACACAGTTGACATTGCATGTCAGAGCAAAAACCAATCCATGAGATCGAAGGAATTGCCCGTAGAGCACCGAGACAGGATTGTGTCAAGGCACAGATCCGTGGAAGGGTACCAAAACATTTCTGCAGCATTGAAGGTCCCCAAGAACACGGTGGCCTCAATCATTCTAAAATGGAAGAAGTAGAACCACCAAGACTCTTCCTAGAGCTGGCCGCGCTGCCAAACTGAGCAATAGGGGGAGAAGGGCCATGGTCAGAGAGGTGACCAAGAACCGGATGGTCACTCTGACAGAGCTCTAGAGTTCCTCTGTGGAGATGGGAGAACCTTCCAGAAGGACAACCATCTCTGCAGCACTCCACCAATCAGGCCTTTATGGTAGAGCGGCCAGATGGAAGCCACTCCTCAGTAAAAGGCACATGACAGCCCGCTTGGAGTTTGACAAAAGGCACCAAAAGACCCGCAGACCATGAGAAACAATATTCTCTGGTCTGATGAAACCAAGATTGAACTCTTGGCCTGAATGCCAAGTGTCACATCTGGAGGAAACCTGGCACCATCCCTACTGTGAATAATGGTGGTGGCATAATTATGCTGTTTTTCAGCAGCAGGGACTGGGAGACTAGTCAGGATTGAGGCAACGATGAACGGAGCAATTATTTTCAATGACTGCCTAGGAACAGTGGGTTAACTGCCTGTTCAGGGGCAGAATGACAGATTTGTCAGGCCTTTATGGTAGAGTACCTTGTCAGCTCGGGGATTCAAACTTGCAACCTTCCGGTTACTAGTCCAACACTCTAACCACTAGGCTACCCTGCCTCCCCAAATACTGGTGTGCCAAGCTTGTTGCGTCATACCCAAGAACACTCGGGGCTGTAATCGCCGCCAGAGTTGCTTCAACATAGTACTGAGTAAAGGTTCTGAATATTTATGTAAATGTGTTATACGTTTTTCATTTGCTATAAATTAGCAAAAATTTCTAAAAACCTGTTTTTGCTTTGTCATTATGGGGTATTGTGTGTAGGTTGATGAGGGGGGAAAAAACAATTGAATCAATTTTAGAATAAGGCTGTAACCTAGCAAAATGTGGAAAAAGTCAAAGGGTCTGAATACTTTCCAAAGGCACTGTAACTGTTGATAAACTAAATATATTGGGATAGAAATGGCAAATATTTATTGCATGTATTTTGTGCAACATGTTATCATGTGTTAGTTATGTGGTCATTGGTGGAGACCTGATAAGGTGGGCAGTCCATTCTTCTGAACTTCTTGAAGTGTTGTTTGACGCTTGCTTCAATGGCTTCAAAGGCCTCAGTGTTGTTTAGCCACTTCCTTTTCACCAGCTTGTCAAAGAACGGCTGGAACAGAAATACACAGCTTTGACCCACATGAAGTGATGAACATTATGCTCCTATTGCAAAATGCACATCTGTGTAAACGTTAGAGCATGTGTGTTTGTGTTTGATCAGTCATATATGAGTGTGGAATTGACAAATTGTGTATTGGGGAAGGGATTTTAAGATAAATGTATGTTTTGTGTCAATAAATTGTAAGGAAAATATTTTTTGCACCCTACCAAAGGAGGACACATTTAAAAAGCACATTGCCTCACCCTGATGTGCTCAAATAGTCTTTCCGTCAGAACCCTCACTGATTGGTTAACAATCCTGTCCAGGGAGGAGTTAGCTCTCTGTGTGGACTCCTCATTGCTCTGTGGGTCACACTGCCTGCAACGCTGTACAAAGGATCTACACAAAAAGTGGAATGCAAACACTGTTGGTGAGTTCAGGTAGTGTAAGAATGATCTGAAACTTGTATTTCTGACTTGGAAAACCCGTTTGAACCATTTACAACCTTAATAATGTGGATAACATCATTTGACCATGTGATCTATTTGTCCCTTTGTCAACAACAGTTGGTGCAGTTGGTGCAAGTCTGAAGGTTCTGCTTGCCAGAGTTAAAATTCCTCATGATAAGCTGCATACAACACTATTTACCAAGACAGTTTTCATCTATATTTTTTGTAGCTGTCTATTTACCACAACAGCCCTATGCTGGCACTAGACCACACACAACAAGCTTTATAGGGCCAGAAGCAAACAAGAAGATGCGGCGCTCCTAATGGCCCGGGGATTTTAATGCAGGGAAACTGAAATCTGTTTTAACAAATTTCTACCAGCATGTCTCCTGTGCAAATAGAGTGAGAAAAAAACTCTACACACAGTGGTGCATGCAAAGCTAGACCTCACTCTACATTTGGCAAATCTGACCATAACTCCATCCTCTTAATTCCTGCTTACAAGCAAAAACTCAAACAGGAAGTACCAGTATTATGCTCAATACGGAAGTGATCCGATGAAGCGGACGCTGAGCTACAGGACAGTTCCGTTAGCACAGATTGGAACATGTTCCAGGATTCACCCGATGGCATTGAGGAGTTTACCACATCAGTCATCGGCTTCAATAATAAGTGCATCAACGATGTAGTCCCCACAGTGACAGTACGTGCATACCCTAACCAAAAGCCAAGATTACAGGCAACATTTGCACTGAACTAAAGGCTAGAGCTCCGGCTTTCAAGGAGAAGGTCACAAATTCGGATGCTTATAAGAAATCCCCTTACGACCGACGAACCATCAAACAGGCAAAATGTCAATACAAAGATCAAATCCTACTACACCGGCTCTGACGCTCATCTGATGCGGCCGCAGGGCCAGACGGATTACCAGGATGGGTACTCAGAGCATGCGCTGACCAACTGGCATGCGTCTTCACAGACATTTTCAACCTCTCCCATATGGGTCTTACAGTCTTACATATGTTTCAAGCAGACCACCATATTCCACGTGCCCAAGAACGCCAAGGTAACCTGTCTAAATGACTATCGACCCATAGCACTCACATATGTAGCCATGAAATGCTTTGAAAGTGTGGTCGTGGCTCACATCAACACCATCATCCCAGACACCTTGGACCCACAATTCGCATACCGCCCCAACAGATCCACAGTTGATGCAATCTCTATTGCACTCCACACTGCCCTTCCCCACCTGGACAAAAGGAACACCTACGTATGTGAGAATGCTCTTCACTGACTACATAGTGCCCTCCAAACTCTTCACTAAACTAAGGATCCTGGGATCAATCACCTCAATCTGCAATTGGATACTGGACTTTCTGACGAGGGTAGGCAAAAACACATCTGCCACACTGACCCTCAACACTGGGTCCCCCCGTCCTTAGCTCCCACCTGTACTCCCTGTTCACCCACGACTGTGTGGCCGCACACGACTCCAACCCCATCACTAAGTTTGCCGACGACACGACGGTGGAGCGCCAAGTTCCTCTGTGTCCACATCACTAAGGACATACCATGGTGCAAACACAACACAGTCGTGAAGAGGACACAACAATGCCTCTTCCCCCTCAGGAGGCTAAAGAGATTTGGCATGGGCCCTCAGATCCTTGAAAAGTTCTGAAGCTGCACCATTGAGAGCATCTTGACTGGCTGCATCACCGCTTGGCATGGCAACTGCTCGGCATCCGACCGCAAGGCGCATCAAAGGGTAGTGCGTATGGCCCAGTACATCACTAGAAGTCCTGTCATCCAGGACTTCTATACCAAGCGGTGTCAGAGGAAGGCCCTATAAATCTTCCGGTACCGGAAAGTCAAGTCTTGGACCAAAAGACTGCTTAACAGCCTCTACCCCAAATCCATAAGACTGCTATACAGTTAATCAACTAACTACCCAGACTTTCTGCTTTTACCCCTACCTACATGTGCATAGTACTTCAATCAATCAATCACCTAACAAAACCTACATGTATATATTACCTCAATCAATCACTCCAACTACCTCGCAACCCAGTATACTGACACTGGTACCACTACTCCTTGTATATAGCCTCGTTATTGTTATTTTATTGTGTTAATATTTTCTTTTTTATCTATTTGCTAATTGTCCTACTTTTTAACTACATTGTTGGGAAAGGGCTCGTAAGCAAGCTTTTCACGGTAAAGTCTGCACTTGTTGTATTTGGCGCATGTGACAAATACAATTTTACTTGTCAACTTTAACAAGATTGCCAACTAATTCTAAGCAATGTTAACTAGCTAACTGGAGACGCTCTGGTCCCATTTACCACTTCACCAACTGAAAAATACACATTTTTGATAAGCATTTGATTGGAGCATCAGTTAACACAGATGCCACGGGAGATGACTTCTCTGTCTGGGTATCTACCTGAGAGGCGGGCAGCAGTTGACCAGAGAGATGGTCCTGGAGACGTATCCATCGCCCCGGTCCCCAAACTCAGCCTGGGTCTCATGGAACATCTCCACCTTTCTCTGGAAACTGGACATAGTAACATGATCAAATTAAATCCATATATTGATTCACATTGAGGTTGTTGACTGAACTCAATGTCCATGTCTTTATAAACACATCTTCTCCTCACCTATATAGGAAGTCAGACAGTCCATTGAGATTGCAGCGGGCCACCCTGGCCCCCAGAAACGGGCTTACAGCTGTGGATCTGTCCAGGTCTACCTTTAGTCTCTGTAACAACCACACACAGATACTGATCAGAGCAGGAACTTCAAAATCCAACCACCCAAAATAGGTCACTCCAATATTAATGGGAGATTTACAAATGTCTTTGAGTTGTTTGCCACAATGTCCAATGGTGACCTACAGATCTACTGTGCAGTAGTGTCTCTGAGTGATAGTGTGACAGACCTGGATGACAGAGCGGGCCAGACTGGACTGGTACTCCTCTATGTGCAGCGTTTGGGCCCACCGCCTCTCCTCCTCATCCAGAACCTGAGTGAGCTCTGTGGACACCTTCTCCTGCGATAAACAGAACACACACAACCATAAAGTCCATTGCCTACCCAAGAAACAAGTATGGGAAGTTTCAGTACCATTAGATTAGTGCCAGAACCATTACCTCAGTAGGTGGGATTTTTCCCCCCTTTTCAACCTAATTTTCATTATCGCCATCACAATTACCAGTCTCTACAGATGTGAAAATGGCAAATTTCTATGTTTTGTAGAAAGATATATACAGTTAAAAGGTTCTACCTGATGATATCATCGAAAGTTAAAACAATGATTTTCAAACACTACTGTATGTGATTTGCGGTGACTTGGGGAGCAAGAAAATACCCTCCAAATAAAATTAAATAAAATGTTATTTGTCACACGGGCCAAGTACAATGGGTGAAGACTTGAAATGCTTGCTTACGAGCCCTTCCCAACAAGGCAGAGTTAAAATGTATAATAAAAAGAAAATAGTAGCACAAGAGGAATAAAATGCACAAGAATGGAGCTATATACAGGGAGAACCAGTACCAGATCAATGTGGAGCTATATACAGGGAGTACCAGTACCAGATCAATGTGGAGCTATATACAGGGAGTACCAGTACCAGATCAATGTGGAGCTATATACAGGGAGTACCAGTACCAGATCAATGTGGAGCTATATACAGGAGTACCAGTACCAGATCAATGTGGAGCTATATACAGGGAGTACCAGTACCAGATCAATGTGGAGCTATATACAGGGAGTACCAGTACCAGATCAATGTGGAGCTATATACAGGGAGTACCAGTACCAGATCAATGTGGAGCTATATACAGGGAGTACCAGTACCAGATCAATGTGGAGCTATATACAGGGAGTACCAGTACCAGATCAATGTGGAGCTATATACAGGGAGTACCAGTACCAGATCAATGTGGAGCTATATACAGGGAGTACCAGTACCAGATCCATATGGAGCTATATACAGGGAGTACCAGTACCAGATCAATGTGGAGCTATATACAGGGAGTACCAGTACCAGATCAATGTGGAGCTATATACAGGAGTACCAGTACCAGATCAATGTGGAGCTATATACAGGGAGTACCAGTACCAGATCAATGTGGAGCTATATACAGGGAGTACCAGTACCAGATCAATGTGGAGCTATATACAGGGAGAACCAGTACCAGATCAATGTGGAGCTATATACAGGAGTACCAGTACCAGATCAATATGGAGCTATATACAGGGAGTACCAGTACCAGATCAATGTGGAGCTATATACAGGGAGTACCAGTACCAGATCAATGTGGAGCTATATACAGGGAGTACCAGTACCAGATCAATGTGGAGCTATATACAGGGAGTACCAGTACCAGATCAATGTGGAGCTATATACAGGGAGTACCAGTACCAGATCAATGTGGAGCTATATACAGGGAGTACCAGTACCAGATCAAGTGGAGCTATATACAGGAGTACCAGTACCAGATCAATATGGAGCTATATACAGGAGTACCAGTACCAGATCAATGTGGAGCTATATACAGGGAGTACCAGTACCAGATCAATATGGAGCTATATACAGGGAGTACCAGTACCAGATCAATGTGGAGCTATATACAGGGAGTACCAGTACCAGATCAATATGGAGCTATATACAGGGAGTACCAGTACCAGATCAATGTGGAGCTATATACAGGTTAGTACCAGTACCAGATCAATGTGGAGCTATATACAGGGAGTAGCAGTACCAGATCAATGTGCAGGGGTATGAGGTATTTGAGGTAGATATGTACATGAATGCAAGGTAAAGTGACTAGAAACAGGTTTTGAAAAGCTAACAGTTTTTCTTACTTTTAATCCTATCCCTGTGATGTAAAAGAGAAGCATTTTTTATGACCTTGTCTTTTTAACCACAGATCATAGAAATGCGCCATTTTCACACATGTAGACACTAGTATGGTGCTGGAGATAATGAATATGAGGTTGAATTGCAGTTTAAAAGCAATGTGATTTTACCCTGACAGTGTTCAGGCAGTCCTGTTCCAGTTGGTCCACTGTGTCTTGGTGCAGTAGGGGTTCCAGTCGGGAGTAGTTAATTGGGGTTTTCATGCCAACGGTGCCCAGGACATCCCTTAAAAAAGACGAGAGGGAGAGTGAGGAAGAAATACTATGTGTCACTATCCAGTCAAGTCTCACATTTCAGATCTGAACTAATACCTGTAAAGATCTATGTTAATATTCACGTACATGGACTTCCTTGATGTTCTTATCTTACACTCTTATTTAAAAAATATATATTTTTGTCCCCATAGGTGAACCCTTTGGTGGTGAAACAGGTTCTACTAAGGACGTATAACATTGTATTGATGAAAGTGTTCCACTGGAACCAAAAATTGATAATGGGCGCGTTTGAGTTGTAAGGCTAACGTAGCCGACTGTAGACGAATGTCGACAAGAGCAGTCAGGGGAGGTGCATCTGAAACACCCGAAAATGTCAGACACTGTTGTGGTTTTCCTACAGCAAGGCTTAGATGAACATGTTAGTGTCAACGTAGTTGCCATTGTTTGTGAAAATGTTTCTTTATAATATGAAAATAAGCATGTCTCTAACCCCCAGATCACACAATCACAAACTGAAATCATATGTTTTTATTTTATTTGACCTTTATTTAACTAGGCAAGTCAGTTAAGAACAACTTCTTATTCAATGACAGCCTAGGAACAGTGGGTTAACTGCCTATTCAGGGGCAGAACGACAGATTTGTACCTTGTCAGCTCGGGGGTTTGAACTTGCAACCTTCCGGTTACTAATCCAACGCTCTAACCACTAGGCTATCCTGCCACATTGTGTACATTGTACAATCAATTGATGAGAGAGAGGTCTCAAATATCACATTCATTTCTGAACTATTGTCCAAAGTACCTGTACATCCATGAATGAGTTTCTATGATTTGTAACTCTTTTTGATGTATGTAATGTAATGTATTATTGAGTATTATTCATTCATTATTCTACTATTTCATGTATTTGTATTAATTTATTTTTGTTTATCTAATGATTGATTTTACATATGCTATAAGATTGCCGGATGGGGGGTGGGAGTTTTTAAATACATTAATAGAAATAATAAAAACTTGATGCGAAAAAATATATATCATTAATTTGTATATATCCAATGTATACCAATGGACTTTCACGCGGGTCTAACAAAAACACCCCGATGATTGGTTGACAATAGAGCCTCCAACAATGCAGGTGATGGCTGCAGGATGAAGTTGATGAAGAGAAACGGCCGGAACTTTCAGTTGACTACAGTCAAAACATCATAACCTTTGATCACGTGGTTCATGCAGTTCATGCAGTCGACATGTAGGCACAAGTCTGAAAATGTTTATCCACATAATGTAACACACTTTGAAAGGCGACTTGACAAAATTGATATGCTCAAGCGCAACCATTTCCATAGGGTTTTCCTAAGGGGACAATTAAATAACCCTTTATGGTTCTAGGTAGTACCTTATTTTCTAAGAGTGCATTTAATGTTGTTATGTTATGACTTCTGACACTGACCTGTTGTAGATGTTGTAGAACCAGTCCAGCATAGAGTAGACGTCAGTGATCTGAAGCTGGGAGCTGGTAATGATTTTCAGGCGTCTGGCCACCGCCCGGTGGTAGCTATGTACATACACCTGGAAGGCCTGGAACTCCTCCGGGTAGACCGACACCACGTTCCGCCGTGCCGCGTCCAGGTCGTCCACCATGCGTCCCCTTAACCTCTCCAGGTATGAGGCCAGTTGCCCCGCCTGAGTGTCCACCTGCTGCGGCAGGCTCCAGTCTGCCGCCTCCGCCACCGCCTGCCGCCATTTCAGCTTGAGCTGACGCGGCCTCTGGCTATGATGGGGCTGGAGGCCCTCCCTTAAGGGCTGGGTCTGGGTCTCTTCTCTCTGGGCCTGGGAAATGTCAGCCTGCTCCTCCTGCTGAATGACCAGCACCACCAGTCCCAGGTTGGGCCCGGCCGTTGGCTGGCGGAGGGACTCCCTCACCACGTCCCACATCTCCTTCTGCAGGGCCTCATACAGCAGCTCCACATCCTTGGCCTTGCGCCTGCTGGCGTCCCGTGAAGCGTTGGGACTGGAGGGGTTGTCGAAGGACCCAGGAGGGGTCACTCCGGGGGGTGTGGATGGAGGCGTGGAGGGATGTGGCAGGAAGGCCAGTAGCTCGCACTCGTGCTCCAGCTCCTGGATGTGTGTGTCAGCCAGGAGGAGGTCCCTCTGGTTGACCAGCTGTAGGATCTCCAGCACTGAGGGAAGAGAGGAAAGGACAGATAGAGGAATCCCTTTCAAACTGTTTAGTATATTGGTTTGTACAGAGTATTGCCATATGTGTAGGAACGGGTGGGGTAAGTGAGGAGAAAAAGTACATGTTTTCAACATTGACATACTGAAGGGTGCTGAGACGGTTAAAGTTGGAAGTTTACATACACATTAGCCAAATACATTTAACCTCAGTTTTTCACAATTGCTGATATTTAATCAGAGTAAATATTTGCTGTCTTAGGTCAGTTAGGATCACCACTTTACTTTAAGAATGTGAAATGTCAGAATAATAGTGGAGAGAATTATTTATTTCAGCTTTCAATTCTTTCATCACATTCCCAGTGGGTCAGAAGTTCACATACACTCAATTAGTATTTGGTAGCATTACCTTTAAATTGTTTAACTTGGGTCTAACGTTTCGGGTAGCCTTCCACAAGCTTCCCACAATAAGTTGGGTGAATTTTGGGCTATTCCACCTGACAGAGCTGGTGTAACTGAGTCAGGTTTGTATGCACACACTTTTTCAGTTCTGCCCACAAATGTTCTATAGGATTGAGGTCAGGGCTTTGTGATGGCCAGTCCAATACCATGACTGTTGTCCTTTAGCAATTTTGCCACAACTTTGGAAGTATGCTTGGGGTCATTGTGCATTTGGAAGACCCATTTGCGACCAAGATTTAACTTCCTGACTGATGTCTTGAGATGTTGCTTCAATATATCCACATCATTTTACTTCCTTAAAATGTAATCTATTTTGTGAAGTGCACCACTCCCTCCCTCCTGCAGCAAAGCACCCCCACAACATGTTGCTGCCACCCCCGTGCTTCACGGTTTGGATGGTGTTCTTCGGGTTGCAAGCCTCCCCCTTTTTACTCCAAACAAATCGAGTCCAACCTCACCAACCTGGTCATTTTTGCCAAACAGTTCTATTTTTGTTTCATCAGACCAGAGGATATCTCTCCGAAGGTACGATCTTTGTCCCCATGTGCAGTTGCAAACCGTAGTCTGCCTTTTTTATGATGGTTTTGGAGCAGTGGCTTCTTCCTTGCTGATCAGCATTTCAGGTTATGTCGATATAGGACTCGTTTTTACTGTGGATATAGATACTTTTGTACCTGTTTCCACCAGCATCTTCACAGGGTCCTTTGCTGTTGTTCTGGGATTGCTTTGCACTTTTCGCACCAAAGTACGTTCATTTCTAGGAGACAGAACGCTTCTCCTTCCTGAGCGGTATGGCGGTCGCGTGGTCCCATGGTGTTTTTACTTGCGCACTATTGATTGTACAGATGAATGTGCGTTTGGAAATTGCTCCCAAGGATGAACCAGACTTGTGGAGTTCTGCAATTTTTTTTCTGGGCATGCTATATACTATACTTTGACTGTCCCTTGTCTGCTTTGCTCCCTACGGAGCTCTGTGAACAGTAGCCCTGGATTAAGTTTTATCTGAAGGGATCAGCAGTGGGAGGAAGTGCAGTCATTTCCTGCTTTCATAGTCTGGTGCTGATTGAACCCGATGACTGGGGGGATCTGGGGACCACTCACAGCTCATTAGAGACCAGCGTGGGATTGGTGGAGGAAGTACTGCAGGAGCTGACCAAGAAATTCCTGAGTTTCCAACTTAATAGACTCAAGTGAGGTTGGACTCGTAATGTGAACACTGAAACGTACAATGCTGACTGACATGCCACAGACAGAGGTAACCTGCATTGATCCTTACATGATTCAGAGGTTTCAGATTATGTGCCCTGTGATTGGCTGGACCAGCAGAACACATACCATATCTCCCCACTTGATTGGTTTGTTTTGGAGTGCCTTGTATACCTGAGAGTGGTTCCCTAGGTTTGACCACTGGCTCTTCCTCCTCCAGCTCCTTCTCGGCCTCCTGGGAGTTGTGGTCCGACAGGGACTCCCTCTTCAGTTTGCTAAGATTGACCATCCTGAGGAAGGAGGGCCGGCGGCGAGACTCATCCTCGCTGTCAATGCCCAGGTCCCCGCAGGGCAGGCTCTCTCTACGCTGTGTCTGCTTCCGCCGCCCTGCAAATCTAGAAGCAGAAGAGAACCATCAGGAGAGAATAGGAACTATATTATGGCTTGTTACGCTGTCAACCTCACAGTATGGCATTGAAGAGAGAGAAGAGCTATGTGTGGATTCCCAGAGTCAGAGATATTGTGTGGGAATTAAGGTTCCATCTCAAATATAAATGGAATGGGATACATACGTGTTATCAAATACTGTAAGGGTCAATGCTAACAGGTGACTACCATATCCAGCCTACCATATGCTAAAAATAAGCAGATATTTAAATGCTTGAGAGGTGCTTATAGCTCTCAGCCAGGGATGGGCAACTGGGGGCCACAGCCCCCCTTTTGAAGGCCCTCAGTTAAATTTCCAAATTTCCCAGGAACTCAATCAGGGTCTCAACTAAGAATAGTAGAATAGTTAGAATAGTAGAACACACAAGGTGCCATTTCGACATTTGGTTGTGCATCAGCAGTTTCTCATTATGTCAGTCACTGATAGTCAATTGTGGGTTTGATGTGGGTATGGATGTGGGTTGGATGTGGGTATGGATGTGGGTATGGATGTGGGTTGGATGTGGGTTGGATGTGGGTATGGATATGGATGGATGGGTATGGATGTGGGTTGGATGTGGGTATGGATGTGGGTATGGATGTGGGGTATGGATGTGGGTTGGATGTGGGTATGGATGTGGGTATGGATGTGGGTATGGATGTGGGTTGGATGTGGGTATGGATGTGGGTATGGATGTGGGTATGGATGTGGGTTGGATGTGGGTATGAATGTGGGTATGGATGTGGGTATGAATGTGGGTATGGATGTGGGTATGGATGTGGGTATGAATGTGGGTATGGATGTGGGTATGGATGTGGGTATGGATGTGGGTATGGATGTGGGTATGAATGTGGGTATGGATGTGGGTATGAATGTGGGTATGGATGTGGGTATGGATGTGGGTATGGATGTGGGTATGGATGGGTATGGGTATGGATGTGGGTATGAATGTGGGTATGGATGTGGGTATGGATGTGGGTATGGATGTGGGTATGGATGTGGGTATGGATGTGGGTACACAGACCTGTTAGAAACTGCGGCCCATCATGATGAGTTCTGATTTTTTGTGGCCCCAACCCCCATCAAAGTTGCCCATCCCTGCTCTAAGCAATCCAGATTGGAATTTTTGATGGCTGTCTTTCCCTGGCTGCAACAGTCAAAGTGAAAACAATGTCCCGGTTATACGTAGTGCCATTCACTCAATGCTTAGGTACACAAGATAGCATTAGCAAACAAAGGGAGTTCCACACGTAAACATGGTGAATTTTTACATTCCATAACCAATTAGGAAATGATTATGCTATATGCTGTGAGCATTTCCGTCATTTCGTTACAGCTATCACAGTGCTACAAAATAGTGTCTAATTTAGTCATATTACAGTGCCTAAAGAAAGTCTACACCCCCTTTGACTTTTTTCACATTTTGCGGCCTTAAAATTGTATCTAAAATGTATCTATTGTCATCGGCAGAGACTGGGGAGTTTGTCAGGATCAAAATAAATATGAAAGGAGCAAAGCCCAAGTTAGAAGAAAACCCGCCTCAGTCTTCTGAAAACCTAACCCTAGGATAGGGTTTTATTTTTCAGAGAGACAATTACACAAATATTTATGCAGGTATTAACTCTGGGGTGTCAAGACATCTATGTAAAAATAATAATAATAATAATAATAATAATAATTTAGAAAAACTTTCTTTCACTTTGAAAATGTCGACTAGGTTGTGTAGATCTGTAGAAACAAATTAATTGAATCCCTTTTAAGATTACATTTTAAGGCAGCAGAATGTGAAAAAACTTAAAGGGGGTGTAGACTTTCTATTGGCACTGTATATATAGAGAGACATTACATTTATGTTAATCTGTGGCTCTGGACCTGTATTTATAAAGCGTCTCAGAGTGGAAATGGTTCTCCCTGTCCATGCAATCTTATTCATTATGATCTAAAAGGCATATGATCCTAGATCAACAACCTCCATCCCACTTACCGTAGCAGGGTCATGATCTCCTCTGAGCTCCTGCGGATGCCCTTCCTCTTCTCTTTCTCTGGCGGGGGCGAGTGGGGGTCCGTGGGGCTTCGCAGGGATGGGCTGGTCCCCCACACGCTGCACCCCGACATACGCAGCCCCTTACCCAACTTCCCCAGGGTCTTCAGGGGGGAAGAGCCGCACAGTCGCTCCAGAGTCCCCCTCAGGGGTCTTCCTCCTTTAGGGGTGCCGTGCTTCTCTATGTTCACCTCATTCTCCTCCTCTTCCCCATCTCGCGACAACCTGCACTGGAGGGATTTTGCTCCACGGCCCACCAAAATGGGGGGGTCGCCCTCATTCCTCTCCTCCTCCAGGTTCACCTCCTCGAAGGGACTCAGGCCCATGTTTAACCTGGGCAGGATGAGTTCACTGTTCCCATGATTACTCCTGGTCCTCCCTGGAAGGTTTTTAAGGATGGGCATGATGCTTGTGCTCAGGGATCAAATACTGCAAGGACACAAGGCCACTTAGTTAGAACAGAGAAAGAGATCACAGATCATAGTTAGGCTAGCAATACCAAGAGCTCAATATGAGTGTGGGCTGGAAAAGGTTGAACAGAACAGCTAAAACCAGAATGAATGAGAGAGTAACGTTGTAATTGAGGACCTACAGAATATTCTAATAGCATAAGAACTGTTGCAATGAGGCTATTCTGTATAGGCTTTACTCAGCGATTAAATACAAACACAGACGATTACCCAGCAGCGTTCTCAAGTTACCGACAGTAGAACATGTGTATGGGTAACTGGCCCACTCCGGGGGGGCCAGTTACCCCGGGGGAAGATTATGGCATGGGGTTTCACACAAGTGTGTTAAAATCCATTTTATCAGTTTTACTTTGAAATTCTTTAGTAGGTAATACTTAAAAGCTAAGTCTAGTTGTCTTATTTTAATTATTGAAATAAAATATTGGGGAGGAAATGACGTTGCACATGAATTAATATCCACTCTATGAGGAGATTTGATGTAAAGTCCCTCTTTTTAACTCAGGAAATAAAAAGCGGTGTCTGTCTGTGGCTGGCTACATTATTTTGTTTCACTAAAGCACTTAAGTATTTAAACAACTTGATATAACATCGGTCTTGATGAAATCACTTAAAATTCCTCCCTAAATTCACGGTGAAAGAATTGATTGGGTCAAGTGGTTTTAGTGCTTGGCTGCCTGGGACACTAGTTTGCTGTATGTAATTGCACTAAGTACTGTAGACTACTATGTAACAATGTGTCCTCATACACTACTGTATAATGCACAGGTATAGGTATTATAGCCACACTTATTATAAAGTGGAACACAGTGGTTAATCTCTAGAAATAAACATAGTAACTAGTCTTAAAGTCCTGGTAAATGGAAACATTAAAGGTATATGAAAATAATTGAATTGCTAGCCCTGTCTAGAAATATATCATATTGATTATAAAACTTGTTTTTCCCTTTTTGTTCCTTGGAAACCTTGTCAGTGTCTGAAAAGGCCTACATTGAAATTGTTAATTATGACCCTGTATGTACCAAATCCTAGGATTTAGTTACCAAATTGTAGTACCAAATAGTACAAAGTATTACCTTGTTATTTTCAAGTACATATAGCATAGACCATAGATGATTGTAAACAAACATCTACCTGTTTCTGAAGACCAGCAAAACAATCCACAGTGGCATACACTTAATGTTTTATTTCCTTGTAACAAGGTAGACTTTATGAGCTATAAGTCTAAAGGACTTCCTGAAGATACAATATAATACTTATGACAGACAGACTACAGTAGGGTATCCTTCTCAATCAAACGTTTTGATATCTCATGAACTCTCAGAGACAGTATTTTAGAGCAAACCAGAACACACCATCACAACGGTAATGCAAAGCTATATGCATTATTGTATCGGCTTTAAAGATTTAGAGAAAGGACGGCAAGAGGCACAGCAATCAGAGGTGCACCTTAATAAGATAAATTCTTAATTCCTCTTACCTTGTGCAGTGTCTCAGTGGAATGTCATCCACTGTGTGTGTATCTCCACTGTTGCTCAGGACAGCACTGTGCTCACCCAGTTTCCTGACTGGTTGTATTGTAGCTGACAATTATGCTTTTTCCTGAGGAAACTGTGTGTGTGTGTGTGTGTGTGTGTGTGTGTGTGTGTGTGTGTGTGTGTGTGTGTGTGTGTGTGTGTGTGTGTGTGTGTGTGTGTGTGTGTGTGTGTGTGTGTGTTGTATTAATGTCTGAGCTTCAGTTGATAAGTGTGTGGTGCTTTTACATTCTGAATTGACCTGAGTAACAGAGAGTATCTTCAATGGCTTCCAAGCAAATGTACTCTATGAAGCACTTAAACAATCGCCTGCACTGCCTCAACATGCGGTCAGTCTAACATATACAATATTCTGGAAAATGTCAAAAACTGTTTGTAATATAGATGTCGAAGAGATCATGTGAACAGATAATGGGCTGGTGTGTTTCATATCTTCAATAACAAATCCAAAGTATTTTGAGGCCCACAGTGCGTCAGGAGTCAGACATCTAGAACTGATATTTAGCTCATATTCAAAGATACTAGTTACATTTCTTAAGATGGTTGCTTTGCTTAGAAACCTTTACTTACGATTTAAGCATGTCAATACTAATAGATTCCATGCAAACTTCAAAAGCAGTGACTTCCAACTCTTGGACCACCAGGGATCCATTCTGTCCTCCTGTGCCCTCTAGTGGTGGAATTGTGGACCATCACTCATTTCCTATATAACCAACAGAAAGGGGGATGTAATTGCGACAGGTGATATCTGTTGTTTGTATTAGTTGAGGATGTTGATATAATCTGGCTATGGCTTTCTTAATTGCCCCTGATTGGGTAAATATAGTTGTATTTAATTGAAGAACCAAGCTGTCTCAGACCAGTGTCTAGCAATCATACAAAGACAATATTTGAACTGCCTGTTAAATCAAGGTCCTGGATTTTGTTTTTAGCGTTAATATCCAAATATATTAAATTGAGGTGTCCGACTTCCATAGAATTTTCATCTGTAGAGTCTCAGTATGCCCTAACCTAAAACACATGTAAAGTGTCCATTGAATGTGCTTTGAATTAAGTTGGATTTGATTTGACTCTACAAAAGCGATAGTTGTACAGATGATGTGCAAGTAGAGATACTGGGTTGCAAAAGAGCAAGAGGGTAAATAGCAATATGGGGATGAGGTAGTTGGCTGTGCTATTTACAGATTGTCTGTGTCTATCCCTCTAGTGGTGTGTCTATCCCTCTAGTGGTGTGGGGGCTGTGCTTTGGCAAAGTGGGTGGGGTTATATCCTTCCTGTTTGGCCTTGTCCGGGGGTGTCCTCGGATGGGGCACAGTGTCTCCTGACCCCTCCTGTCTCAGCCTCCAGTATTTATGCTGCAGTAGTTTATGTGTCGGGGGGCTAGGGTCAGTTTGTTATATCTGGAGTACTTCTCCTGTCCTATTCGGTGTCCTGTGTGAATTTAAGTGTTCTCTCTCTAATTCTCTCTTTCTTTCTCTCTCGGAGGACCTGAGGCCTAGGACCATGCCTCAGGACTACCTGGCATGATGACTCCTTGCTGTCCCCAGTCCACCTGGCCGTGCTGCAGCTCCAGTTTCAACTGTTCTGCCTGTGATTATTATTATTTGACCGTGCTGGTCATTTATGAACATTTGAACATCTTGGCCATGTTCTGTTATAATCTCCACCCGACCCGGCACAGCTAGAAGAGGACTGGCCACCCCACATAGCCTGGTTCCTCTCTAGGTTTCTTCCTAGGTTTTGACCTTTCTAGGGAGTTTTTCCTAGCCACCGTGCTTCTACACCTGCATTGCTTGCTGTTTGGGGTTTTCGGCTGGGTTTCTGTACAGCACTTTGAGATATCAGCTGATGTACGAAGGGATATATAAATCAATTTGATTTGATTTGATTTGAAAGACCCAGCCACGTTTCATCTTCAATGCCCTTGCTGATGGAAGGAGGTTTTCACTCAAAATCTCACGATACATGGCCCCATTCATTCTTTCCTTTACACAGATCCGTCGTCCTGGTCCCTTTGCAGAAAAACAGCCCCAAAGCATGATGTTTTCACCCCCATGCTTCACAGTGGGTATGGTGTTCTTTGAATGCAACTCAGCATTCTTTGTCCTCCAAACACGACGAGTTGAGTTTTTATCAAAAAGTTATATCTGTTATATCGGTTTCATCTGACCATATGACATTCTCCCAATCTTCTTCTGGATCATCCAAATGCTCTCTAGCAAACTTCAGACGGGCCTGGACATGTACTGGCTTAAGCAGGGGGACACATCTGGCACTGCAGGATTTGAGTCGCTGGCGGCGTAGTGTGTTACTGATGGTAGGCTTTGTTACTTTGGTCCCAGCTCTCTGCAGGTCATTCACTAGGTCCCCCCGTGTGGTTCTGGAATTTTTGCTCACTGTTCTTGTGATTATTTTGACCCCACAGGGTGAGATCTTGCGTGGAGCCCCAGATCGAGGGAGATTATCAGAGGTCTTGTATGTCTTCCATTTCCTAATAATTGCTCCCACAGTTGATTTCTTCAAACCAAGCTGCTTACCTATTGCAGATTCAGTCTTCCCAGCCTGGTGCAGGTCTACAATTTTGTTTCTGGTGTCCTTTGACAGCTCTTTGGTCTTGGCCATAGTGGAGTTTGGAGTGTGACTGTTTGAGGTTGTGGACAGGTGTCTTTTATACTGATAACAAGTTCAAACAGGTGCCATTAATACAGGTAACGGGTGGAGGACAGAGGAGCCTCTTAAAGATGAAGTTACAGGTCTGTGAGAGCCATAAATCTTGCTTGTTTGTAGGTGACCAAATACTTATTTTCCACCATAATTTGCAAATAAATTCATAAAAAATCCTACAATGTGATTTTCTGGATTTTTTTTCCTCATTTTGTCTGTCATAGTTGAAGTGTACCTATGATGAAAATTACAGGCCTCTCTCTCTCTCTCTGGGAGAACTTGCACAATTGGTGGCTGACTAAATACCTTTTTGCCCCACTGTGTGTGTGTGTGTATGTGTGTATATATATATATATATATATATATATATATATATATATGTATATATACACACATATATATATATATGTATATATACACACACACACACACACACATACACACAGTACAAGTCAAAAGTTTGGACACACCTGCTCATTCAAGGATTTTTCTTTATTTTTACTATTTTCTACATTGTAGTGAAGACATGAAAACAATGAAATAACACATACAGAATAATTTAGTAACCAAAAAAAGTGTTAGACAAATCAAAATACATTCTTAAAAGTAGCCACCCTTTGCCTTGACAGCTTTGCACACTCTTGGCATTCTCTCAACCAGCTTCATGAGGTAGTCGCCTGGAATGCATTTCAATTAAGGTGTGCCTCGTTAAAAGATAATTTGTGGAATTACTTTCGTTCTTAATGCATTTGAGCCAATCAGTTGTGTTGTGACAAGGTAGGGGCGGTATACAGAAGATAGCCCTATTTGGTAAAAGACCAAGTCCATATTATGTCAAGAACAGCTCAAATAAGCAAAGAGAAATGACAGTCCATCATTACTTTAAAACACCTCTACAGGAGGTGAACAGAAATGTAATGGTTCATTGAATCAAACTTTGCAAGTACACTGCTGACATCTAGTGGCCAAAATCTAAATTGCACCTATCCTGGAATAGTACATTATGGCCTTTCTCTTGCGTTTCAAAGATTATGAGAAAAAAAACAAAATAAAGATGTTTTTTCCTTTCTATTATCTTTTACCAGATCTAATGTTTTATATCCTCCTACATTAATTTCACATTTCCACAAACTTCAGTGTTTCCATTCAAATGGTATCAAGAATATGGGTGTGTCATATTTCACTTTTTTTTTTTTTAAAGGGTCCGATCCTTAATAGGTACTTTAAAACATGAAGGTCAGTCAATACGGAAAACTTCAAGCGCTATGATGAAACTGGCTCTCATTTAGACCGCCACATGAAAGGAATAACCAGAGTTACCTCTGCTGCAGAGGTTCATTAGAGTTACAAGCCTCAGAAATTGCAGACCGCATAAATGCTTCAGAGTAACAAACACATCTCAACATCAACTGTTCCGAGGTGACGGCATGAAATCATGGTCAAATTGCTGCAAAGAAACTACTACTAAAGGACACCAATAAGAAGAAGAGACTTGCTTTGGCCAAGAAACACCAGCAATGGACATTAGACCGGTGGAAATCTGTCCTTTGGTCTGACGGGTGCAAATTTGAGATTTCTGGTTCCAACCGCCGTGTCTTTGTGAGACGCAGAATAGGTGGCTACCACAGAATTCTGCAGCGATACGCCATCCCATCTGGTTTACACTTAGTGGGACTATCAATTGTTTTTCAACAGGACAATGACCCAAAACACACCTCCAGGCTGTGTAAGGGGTATTTGACCAATGAGAGTGATTGAGTTCTGCATCGAATGACCTGGCCTCCACAATCACCCAACCTCAACCCAATTGAGATGGTATAGGATGAGTTGGACCACAGAGTGAAGGAAAAGCAGCCAACAAGTGCTCAGCATATGTGGAAACTCTTTCTCAAGACTGTTGGAAAAGCATTCCAGGTGAAGCTGATTGAGAGAATGCCAAGTGTCCAAAGCTGTCATCAAGGTAAAGGGTGGCTACTTTGAAGAAACTAAAATATATTTAGATTTGTTAAACACTTGTTTGACTACTACGCAATTCCATGTGTTATTTCATAGTTTTCATGTCTTCACTATGTGGATAGCCTGGGGTACACTCAGACATCAATTATAAACAAAGCATGTTTGTTTAGTGAGTCTTCCAGATCAGAGGAAGACCAGGGATAAGTGCGTGAATAGGACCATTTTCCTGTCTAGCTAAGCATTCGAAATGTAACGAGTACTTTTAGGTGTCAGGGGAAATGTATGGAGTAAAAAGTACATAATTTTCTTTGGGAATGTAGTAAAGTAAAAGTAAAAGCAGTAAAAAATATAAATAGTAAAGTACAGATACCTCCAAAAACGACTTAAGTACTTTACACCACTGCAGTTGGCTACTAAATAAACTTTCCAGTGGTAAAGTGACTCACCCAATGATGAAGATGACTCCACAGGCTACTCACGGGTGATGGCCCGATGCACTCATAGGAGGCAATATCTCAAGATGAGCTACTTCGAAAAACAGTACTGCTGGTCTCTCAAAAAGGGAGTTTAGGGAAAAAAAAGTATACTGGTTCCAAAGAATGTGTTTTCTTTTCAGCAGTCGTTATTTGCATTCCAAACTATTGTATTTGGAAAAGGTGCATTGAAGCTGTTCTGGTAGCTCGTGGTGGCCCAACAACCTATTAATAAGACACTTTATGTTGATATTTCCTTTTATTCTGGCAGTTACCTATGTGCTTGTGATATAACTGTTTTTTTTTTTTAAAGAAACTATTGATCCTTTGTGGCAAAATGATGCTCTCTGGTGTATTTTGAACATTGAGAGCAGCCTCCTGTGGTAAAAAAAAATAAAGCTGATGAATGTTTTTCTCTGCCTCTCTGGCCCCCTACGGGCTTGGTGGGCCATTAAGCCAGGCCTTCTCAGAGATACAGTTGAAGTCTGAAGTTTACGTACACTTTAGCCAAATACATTTAAACTCAGTTTTCCACAATTCCTGACAGTTAATCCTAGTACAAATTCCCTGTTTTAGGTCAGTTAGGATCACCACTTTATTTTAAGAATGTGAAATGACAGAATAATAGTGGAGAGAATTATTTATTTCAGCTTTCATTTATTTCATCACATTCCCAGTGGGTCAGAAGTTTACATACACTCAATTAGTATTTGGTAGCATTACCTTTAAATTGTTTAACTTGGGTCAAACCTTTCAGGTAGCCTTCCACAAGCTTCCCACAATAAGTTGGGTGAATTTTGGCCCATTCCTCCTGACAGAGCTGGTGTAACGGAGTCAGATTTGTAGGCCTCCTTGCGCGCACATGCTTTTTGAGTTCTGCCCACAAATTTTCTATGGGATTGAGGTCAGGGCTTTGTGATGACCACTCCAATACCTTGACTTTGTTGTCCTTAAGCCATTTGCCACATCTTTGGAAGTATGCTTGGGGGTCATTGTCCATTTGGAAGACCCATTTGCAACCAAGATTTCCTGACTGATGTCTTGAGATTTTACTTCAATATAGCCACATAATTTCACTTCCTCGTGATGCCATATATTTTGTGAAGTGCACCAGTCACTCCTGCAGCAAAGCACCCCTACAACATGATATTGCCACACCCATGCTTCACGGTTGGGATGGTGCGTTCGGCTTGCAAACCTCCCCCTTTTTTCTCCAAACATAACAATGGTCATTATCGTCAAACAGTTCTATTTTTGTTTCATCAGACCATCAGGACATTTCTCCAAAAAGTACGATCTTTGTCCCCATGTGCAGTTGCAAACCGTAGTCTGCCTTTTTTATGGCGGTTTTGGAGCAGTGGCTTCTTCCTTGATGAGCGGCCTTTCAGGTTGTGTTAATATAGGACTCGTTTTATTGTGGATATAGATACTTTTGTACCTGTTTCCTCCAGTATCTTCACAAGGTCCTTTGCTGTTGTTCTGGGATTGATTTGCACTTTTCGCACCAAAGTACGTTCATCTCTAGGAGACAGAACGCATCTCCTTCCTGAGTGGTATGACGGCTGCGTGGTCCCATGGTGTTTATACTTGCGTACTATTGTTTGCACATCAAAGAAGCACTGAGCTTGAAGGTAGACCTTGAAATAAAGCCACAGGTACACCTCCAATTGACTCAAATGATGTCAATTAACCTATCAGAAGCTTCTAAAGCCATGACATCATTTTCTGGAATGTTCTAAGCTGTTTAAAGGCATAGTCAACTTAGTGTATGTAAACTTTTGACCCAATGGAATTATGATACAGTGAATTATAAGTGAAATAACACATCTGTAAACAGTTGTTGGAAAAATGACTTGTGTCATGCACAACGTAGATGTCCTAACCGACTTGCCAAAACTATAGTTTCTTAACAAGAAATTTGTGGAGTGGTTGAAAAATGAGTTTTAATGACTCCAACTTAAATGTATGTAAACTTCCGACTTCAACTGTACATCTCATCCCATCCTCATTTCTTGTGCTGACAACAATAAATAATTAAGTACTCAAGAATGAATTTACTTGATGGATGCAACTCAGACATACATTACTCAGAAGTGACCTGATCGATATCCCACTGGGCACAAACTGCTTAAATCAACATTGTTTCAATGTAATTTGTTAACATATTGTGAAGTGGAATCTATGTGGAAAAAACATAGCATTTCTTTCGAGTGTAACATTTCAACCACAGGATTTCAACAGAGAAACCTTGAATAAAATCTGTTGAATTTGTACCTTTGAAAACAACAACAGATCTTCAATGTAATATCCACTATAAGAAAAAAACAATAGGCTGGACAGCACCTCCTACAGTACTAGAGTTGATCAGTCTACAGATTTTATGTTTTTTATTCTAGATAACATTTTCTTTTGAAAAATGGACCGAAAATGTCTTTAGTATTTTACAAATAGAAAGATGAAAAAGTAATTTATCTACTCTGGACAAGTCCAGTCCTGGAATGTCTTAAAGTGATACTTTGGGATTTTATCTACAGTACTTCACCAGAGTCAGATGAACTCGTGGATATCATGAAGGAAGTTGCTAACTACCTTCAAACTGCCCGCAGAGACATAAAAATGGTATCCACAAGTTCATCTGACTCTGAGGAAGTACTGTAGATAAAAAGGCCTCATTGCCAAAATAAAGTATCTCTTTAACAAAATGAAAAATAAATATTTAGGCCTACTTCATCCGGTGTCCAGAAAAATGGATTTGCGCAACATGCAAATATGTAACTATACTTTATCAATCATATATCATCAATGAGGCTATTTAGGCCTGTATAGCATTTGGGAAGTGATCAAGAGCTATTATTTAAATTCAGCCCAGGATTCAACTAAAAATAGACAATCTCCACAATTACTATAATAATCTGCACAGAATCTCAAATGGCATTGATGACTTGCACCATGTACTTTAATGTAATCAACTGGAATTCAGGTCATATGGTTGGGCTATTAAATGAAGCACAATGATAACACATTAAGTTGTTTTATAAATAAACTATTTTAGCTTTGTTGTGCTTTTAAATTGTTAAAAAGGTGACAAATAAACTAAACTAAATAAATTTGGTTGTGCTTTTAGATGGGAATTCAAACTTTTGGCTGTCTTTTTCAAAATGGTTTGAAAGCTCATTGATCAACATATCTAGCAAATACCCAATTCTCCATGTTGAAATGACAAAGTGGGCCCAGTGGGATGTGATCCCAAGTGCCTGGACAACATGGCAACAGATGTTGTTCATGTGACATGTTAAGATCAGTGTGTGAATCGAGTCCGAGGGTGGTCCGAGGGTGTTTTGGGGGAGGGGGCAATGGATGAAATGGGGTTGCTGGGAAACAAAATTCCAGAAACGTTCCCCAAATTCCCAGCTTTTTCAGCAATCCCGATTGGAAGATTACCGGGAACAGTTGGAGGATTTCCTACCTGCTTATTCCCTCCTGATTCCAGAAATATTCCAACAGGAATTTATGGAAAACCAGGTAATTTTGGGAAAGAATTTTACACCCCTAGTCAGAGGTCAGCTGTGTGGTGAGGTCAGAGGGTCTGGTGGGTGTGGGTGTGGGTGTGGGTGCGGGGGCAGTGGGGGTCGTTGAAGTGGTACGGCTCATGGCGGTGCTGGGGGTGGTTGCAAAGGGAGGGGTGTTCGATGCCCTCTGTAGCCAGCTCCTCCTGCTTGTGAAGGCCTTCCAGCTTGACCAACAGCTCGCCGATGAAGGTCTGGCAGGGAGGGACACACAGTAGCATCATATAGCTAATGTTTTATATTTTTCCCCTTCACATTAGATACTACATAGACAGAAATAAGAGGGGAAGACTGAAAATGGAGGACTCTGAAGCCTCAACCCCAGTCACTCTAGGTTTGGTCTCTAGAACACCTGGATTTAAGCCCAGTCCTAGACTAAAAAGCATGTTCATTGGGACATTTTGGCTTAATCCGTGTCTAGGAAACCAGCACTTAGTGTTCTTCAATCTTTTGTGATATTGATTTGAAACCAACATGTGTCCAACATGTGTGTGTGTGTGTGTGTCTCAGTGGAGGCTGGTGGGAGGAGTTATAGGAGGATATGCTCATTGTAATAGCATAAAGGAACAGAGTCAATCATGTGGTTTCCATATGTTTGATGTGTTTAATACCATTCCCTCTATTCCATTCCAGGCATTACAATGAGCCCGTCCTCCTATAGCTCCTCCCACCAGCCTCCTCGTGTGTGTGTGTGTGTGTGTGTGTGTGTGTGTGTGTGTGTGTGTGTGTGTGTGTGTGTGTGTGTGTGTGCCTAAGCAAGCCACTGTGGGCCCTGTCCTTTGTCAAAAGAGGTCCTGTAGCAGGGAACAGAGGGAAAGAGAAGAGAAAGGAGAGGGAGGAGAGAAGAGCGAGAGAAGACCAGGACAGACGGCCATTGTAGGGCATGTGGCGTGACAATGGAAGGTGTCAGACACCACTGCCTCCTATTGGAGGCCAATTCAGTGTGTGTGTGTGTGTGTGTGTGTGTACAGAGACTAAATAAAAATGTATGACTTAATATGCATCATTCTTCCATATCATTATAAATGATGGTAAAACATACCTCAGTGTTGTTGCTGCATGTCTGAAGGATCTCCTGATGATGAACAGAGTTTAGAGAAGAGAAATCATTGTATCAAAATTCCAGTAGTTAAATTCTGTGGCAAAGTCAGGTTGGTCTGAGTACATGTTCAGAACAACTTTGGGTGGGCGGGGCCTACCTTTAACTTTTTCACTCGCTCCTCATTGCTAGGTAGATCTATCAGGTCATCAATGTTTACCTCGTCTGGCATGTCTTCCTCCTGCAAAACACAAACACATTAAAAACACACACGTATACTGTATATTATTAGAGTGGAAAAGCTTGTGCAAATCTCAATACATGACTTATGCAAAAGTTTGAGTTATGTCTGTATATATTAAGTTGAGCTTTGAGTCCTACTACATGTCATTTCCAAATGGAACAGTTGACAGGATTCATTCAGAGGGCTTATGGTTGGATAATAACAACACTGGCCGTGTATCCAACTGGATCAGTTGGCTGGCAAGTCAGAACCGAGCTACAGACCAATAGAAGATCAGTCTCCTCTCTCTGTCCTCTGAAGAATCACACTGCCTGCCTGGCACACATTCAACTTCTGGTGGGTTGGATTTTGAAGACAGTCCCTAAAATGATCGGACTGGTTCCCCTGTTGTTGGTGACGGTTATTGATCTACTGATCAAATGCTCAGCTGAGATCCGGCACAGGCCACCATGGTGCATTTGTCGCCCTATAGGGGTGAGTCTCCTGCTGTACACTGGTACTGTACTACAGTATACCAATGCAGTATTGTTACAAAGGGTGTATCCAAAATGGCACTCTATTCCCTACATAGTGCACTACTTTTGACCATAGGGCTCTGGTCAAAAGTAGTGCACTACATACAGACTAGGGTGTCATTTCAAATGCAGACAAGAACTGGAAGCAGTATGTGTTCCCAAACTTCCCAGGAGAGCAGAACATCTAGCTAGTGATGTCACATGGCCAGCTGCAGTATGTTTACCCCCCTCAGGGAGTATTAACCCCATCACCCATTAGCCCCACCCTTGGCCCTGGTGTACTCTCCCTTCTCTGCACACATCACGCATTAGCCCCACCCTTGGCCCTGGAGTACTCTCCCTTCTCTGCACATCTTCCTTCCTGTTTCTCATCCTTCATTCTTGTTCCATTCCCTTTTTCCAAGTGCCCATGTAAGGCAGTGAGTTAGCATTCCCCAGCCACCATGTCTCTGCAGTGGCTGAAGACTTAGGCTACATCCGGAATGGCACGTTATTCCCTAGTGCACTACCCATAGAGCCCTGGTCAAAAGTAGTGCACTATATAGGGAATAGGGTGCCATTTTCAGATGGAGCCTAAGTCCACAGTGCACCTTCAACCTTCTCCAGTCCTTTAATGGACTGTGCACTCTCATAACATCCATATTGTATACACCTTTTATATAAATCTCATAGCACACGGAAGTCTGTTTAGCCCTGTTAAGGAGGACTACACAGAAGAGTTGGTTTAGAAATGCCTCTGTAATTTCGACAGTGTGCAAGTTATTGTGTTGATATACACTACAGTATTTATTCTACATTGTTTGTGTCTCACAGGAGTGTTCATCTGTAATGTTGAGATCCATGTATCATGTACAGTGTCTTAACAGGCCTTTTCTACATGAATATCCAACTCAAAGCTTAAGCCTCTTTTTTTCTTAAAGTTAAGCCTTTTCCCCAATTCTATTGATTCAGGCAAAGGTGAAAGAGCAAAGTTCTCATTCTTAAAGGAAGGGAAACTTTCAGATAGTATTGCCTGATTAAAAAGTTAAGAACTTGCCATATACCTAAAATCTCTTTACTATCTGAAACCTACTGCCTGAGCACATGCACAACACTTTAGCCTTGTTTACACTTTGCGCTGACATGCGAGTTTTATGATCTGATCGATATGATCCAATCAGTATCTGATCAAGGTATGTCACGTCTACCCATTGTATTAAAAAGTCTCTCTTACCCATCCACATTGTGACCGGATTAGCTAGTGTCTCCCTGTATGCAATTTTATTTAACAGATATTCTTTCACAATAATATGAATGTATTTATTTTAGGACAATTACTGATGCCATAATTTAATGGTGCTACCTGAGGCCGTTATGAGTATGAGTAAATGGTTTGACCATCCAGAGCTGTATGATATCCAGATAATGTGTGCCTGAGTACCTCCGGATGTTTTCAGGAAGATCTAAAAATACTAATAATAATTTATTATTAAAAACATTTATAGCACATTTCATTAGACATAATCTCAAAGCACTTGTTAAGCATAAAAGTGTGGGCACAATCGGAATGCGGAAAAGTACAAGACACAGGTTTAAACGGGGCTTTTGTGTGGCCCTTGTAATGGTCCAAGAGGGTACGACGGCACTTACCTTGCCCAAGTACAGCTCGTTCAAACAGTCGTCTATCCATTTCTCCACGTCTAGTCGCCTCTGTAGCTCTTTTCTGTTGTATTTCACAGTAACTCGAGCTTGTCTCTTCTGAAGGTTGCCTCCGTGTTCCGGAGACGTTCCCAAATCTGACGAGTGGACTTCATCTGCGTGCGTCCTTCCGACCCTGTTGGCTGCCATATCTGGTCTGACTGGTTCCCAAGCTAAATGGAGTCCGACTCCCTATGTCAATCCCAGCTCGCTCAGAGCGCCCTCCGTTGTCACGTGTTGCTGACTAAACTCTGAGGGTGACTTCCAGAGATTGTGACTTCCCACCCAACACATGACAATCTGTGATTGTCTGTAAACAATCCAATGACCTAAAGTATTGTAACGACCCTGGCGCGGAAATCGACTCGTGCCGCACAAGCATGCTTTTGCGGCACAGTCGATAGCGCGCCGGACCTCGTGCTCGAAGGTTCGAGACCTGCTCCCTGCTGTTTCATTACACTGGTTTCAGGAGTGATCGAACCTTGCATCCACGACAGTGCGTGTGCTTGACCGGTGAGCGCGTTCCTGTAAAACGTAGAGTCTCAAGCTAGCGCGAGGACGCTCTTTGGAGGGAGTAGTGTAACGACACGGGTGTTTTTTGCGGCACAGTTGTTAGCGCGCCGGGGGTCCGAGACCTGCTCCCTGCTGTTTCATTACAGTATGTTGGACATCATTGAACATCTCATTCCAAAATCATGGGCATTAATATGGAGTTGGTCCCCCCCTTTGCTGCTATCACAGCCTCCACTCTTCTGGGAAGGCTTTCCACTTATGGAACGCCGTTTGGGTCTTTGCGTGTCAAAAAGATACACGTCAAATAAGCATCTTTACCAATCAGGACCTGAATATGACTTCACGTCACACAATAATTGAACGACATAATATAACACTAACGGTACCTAACTACCAACGGCGTTACCTAGCTAACGTTAGATCTGTCTGCCATTGATATTTAACTGAACTCAAGATAGCTAGCTAAAGTTAATTGTTCATAATCTAACGTGAATTATGGAATCTATAACACGGTAACTAGTTACTGCTGTACAGTAACGTTAGCTAGCGATGTTGAATGAAGATACTTTTTTTAAAGCTAGTTTGTAGCTAAAGTGCGTTAGTTAAAACTGCATCGGCTGTCTATGCATGGTTGTCTTCATAGGTCGGAGGCTCAGAGTTGGCAGTTTAGACAAGAGAACACTTTAGGGGTTGTTAACTACACACAGATAAATTGTCACTGGACCCATCGGGTCTGCGGTCTATTTTTCAGGCTAGAGACCATGTTGCGGAGCCTTCGGTGGGCAAGCGGTCATTTGATTGATGAAGAGATGGCCAGCAATCTAATTGCTGTTGCAGAGAAGTTCCTACAACAGGCAAATGACATCCAACAACGGGAACCTTACGAAGATGGCAAGTTGTTACATTTGTATCAATGTTTTTGTACAGCATGTGTGGCAAAGGCTGAGATTGTATCATTTTACTTGTCCTGTGTTAAGTCTCCGGTGTCAAGTCAATCAATGAAAAAAAAACATTTGGTTGGCCTATACTGCTGTTCCTAAATTCTATATGGTGATCTTAGTCTTTAAACCTAAAGTTTTTAGGAGTGTATTTTGTAATTATCTATTGTAATTTTTATTTCAGTATCCTAACAAATACCTTTGGAGGGAAGGCTGTATCACATCAAGGAGCAGCTTGAGTTCCTCATAGATTGTCATGACCATCAGACAAATGGCAGATGTTCTCAATGTGTCGCACTCTGTGGTCAAGCGGCGCATGAGGTAAGTTATCGTAATTGAATAAAGCAATTGCAACACGAGGGAGATCTCTAGATTTGATCACATTCCTGATTGATGTATCTTTTTGTGTTATTTTTGTTTTTAGTCATTTTCAGCTTTTCAGGTCCTACTCACTGTTGTCAGACGCTCAGCTGGATGAGAGGATCAGAGAGCTGATATCAATGAAAACAGAATGGCGTCACTATAAGAAACAAATGTATCTTGTTTTTTAGGTTGAGGATTGTTATCCATGGTGCTGTGGATGGTTACAGCAGACGTGTTGTGTTTCTGAAGGCCTCTGACAACAACAGGATTGCCACAGTCATGGAGTCATTCGAAGCAGCAATCACCAGCTACGGAGTACCATTCCGGGTGAGATGTTATCGGGTGGTGAAAACAACCTTATCTGTGCCTTTATGGAGCAGTTCAGGGGTGGTGAGAGGGGAAGTGCCCTCAGAGGAAGTAGCACTCACAACCAGAGGATAGAGCGGCTGTGGGGGGGGGACATCTGGCATGGAGTCTCTAACATTTACCATGACCTGTTCACCTTCTTGGAGCAGGTCATCAACATCAACAATGAGGTGCACCTGTGGGCACTGCACTTTGTGTTCCTGCCACAGGTGAACAGAGATCTTGCTGTGTTTGCCAGTCAGTGGAACCACCATGGGCTGAGGACTGAACAACGGCAGTCACCTCTGCAGTTGTTCATCTTGGGTTCCCTGGCAATGCAGATGGCCAATCTGACAGCAGTAAGGGATTTGTTCGCCCCAAATTCAACCACCACCTCAGCTCCCCCAACCACTGGCGCCACAGCTCTTTATTGGTCGGAATGGGTGATTGTGCCACAAATCCAATTCACCATCAGCAACACACAGATGGAACTGTTGCGGACAATAATTCCATTGGAAGGCCCCAGAGGCAGCCTGGGAGTTGACAATCTACAGAGGGTTATGGCAGTTATACTTTCAGCGCCACTCGTTCCTACTCCAACCTGACTTTCTACATACACCCCTGATACTCCCCTACTGGGATGAGGGATTGGACGCTATATCTTCAGCGCCACTCGTTCCTTTGAATCAGTTAATTTTTATAAAAGTATTATAAAATGTATAATAGTAACATTCCCCCTCTTTCACACACTGTATGATTTGGTCTCTAGAAAGGTACGATAGACATTTTCTACTCTAAACGGATGGGGACCAGAGTTTAGACACAGGTGGCCTTAACAAAAGTTAAGTACCTCCCCATTCCAGTACAATTCTGTTTGGCCATATTTGGAGAGAGTCAGGTACTGTTAAGATATATGGTTATTGTATTTTGCTCTATGGCGCTTTAGCACAGCATTCCATCTGCTGACACAATATTTGTCTTCCACTCAGTACAACACTACCCAGGAGAGGCCTACTGCAAGCACTGGATTGGAGCCTTCAGAGCGTGCCTGCTGTGGGAAGACAACAAAACAACCGAATGGACATTAAAACAACTTAACATTTTTGTAATGCCCAAATGGGACTTTTATAAATTGTTAAAATAAATCAGTGTTGAGAACGCCCTTTAGTTTAAAAAATAAACGATGAAGATAGTGGTTCGCCCCGTTACATTTTATATAATTGTGATTAACAGCAACCTATTACAGTTAGTAACATAACATTGTTGACACATTGTGACAGCTCAAATGACGTGGTTGAAGATGGACTAGTGCAGGGCTCCTAACCTTGTTCCTGGAGAGCTACTGTCTTGTAGGTTCACTCCGACCCTAATCTAGTGCACCTGATTTTAATAATTACCTGCTTAATAAGTTAATGAGGGTAGCTCTCCTGGAACAGGGTTGGATTGAAAACCTACAGGAGGGTAGCTCTCCAGGAACAGGGTTGGAGAGCCCTGATGTAAACCTACAGTAGCTCTCCAGGAACAGGGTTGGATTGAAAACCTACAGGAGGGTAGCTCTCCAGGTACAGGGTTGGAGAGCCTAGGACTAATGGATCTAGTTCTTGGATCAATGCATTTGAAATTCGATAAGTCACTACGAAGGTGCAGTTCCCAGAAGTGGAGCTGTCACTTAATGCAGTGGATGGGAAGCCTTATTTCATGTAGTTCTAATTAAATGATAATGGCTGAAGTTAATTTGTTCTTAATGAAGGACATCAAATGATCAGATTTGGATGAGTTGGCTGCAATATGGCAGCAGTACTTCAGTCAACATCAGCAAAGGATATTGGTTATTAGTGAAGTGTCAGTAAAGTGTTTTTTTAAAAACTAGATCTTTTTGAAGAAGGCTGTAACGTAATAAAATGTGGAAAAAGTCAAGGGGTCTGAATACATTCCGAATGCACTGTACAAACAAAACAGATGTAAGTAGATAAATGCTTAAATGTTGATGTGCAGTTACATTTTCCAACACTCAATTGCTACTGTAATTTAGTGCTACTAAATACAATTATGTATCGTAAAAATGTTTTTATGCAACACCGAAATGTGGGGAATTCACAATACCGGAGGTCATGAATTCCCTAAAGGTATTGAAGGTGCTATGAAGAGGGAGCCTTAGTGTCACAGCATACGTGTTTGCCTCTGGGAACTTTTTCTTCTTCTGCTGCCCAGCGAGATGCCCTCGCGCTGTGTGGCGGAATTCGATGGTCGGGGTGTCCTCAAACTCCAGGGGTGGCACCACCGGTTGCCCCAGTAGCAAACTCCAACACCATCGCCACTGTTAGAGGAGGACATTCTCTGTCTGAGGAGTACACAGTAAAACATTTAAAATACATATTTAAATCACAATTTACTATTTTACCTTGCACCTCAGCCAGCCAGTTGAACCAGTGGCAGATGGTGTCGTTCTCCAAACACCGCCGGTTGCCGCCAGGTATGGAATAGGTTACTTTAAACAGGTCCCTGGCAGTGGGAGGCTTTATGGAGTCCACAAAAAGTGCTCGGAGGCTGTCCGGGTGGTTCCCCAATGCTTCGAGTAACCCAAGAGAGTTGAGACAGTATTTGAACGTGTTATGGTTTAGAGACGGTATGTATATTTAAAATAAGTGTTAAGGACAATATAGTGATGTGTATTGATTTAGGGGGGGGACTGATTAAAAATACTTATGTTAGAGGAGGTAATGACAAGTACTTCACAGATTTATGACAGAGTTGACTTACTGCTCCAAGGCCACCTGCATGCTCAACATTCCCCCAAATGTAGAGGCCTTTAAGACAGACAGGAGGAGGGAGGCTAGTTCCCCTACAAAAAAAGGATTGCTGCCAAGACAATGGAGGACAGAGATGGTGTGGTTGAATTGGTGGCTCAACAATTTGTTGAGCCATAGGATACTTTGATCTACCTCACAGGATACTCTAAAGATACTGAGATATGGAAACATTATTTAAATCTAATAAAAACGTATCCTAATATAAAACAGGGAAATAGTCCATGATCTTTAAATCAGTAAAATAACCTACAATAAGTCTATGTTTAATCACAAGATAGATTCACACCTAGCTCACTTACAAAGCTCGCACTGTGTCCTCATGTACTACATGGATATAGGGAAAATGTACATATCCTGTTCAGCTGCCGGATGGTAGGGTCAGCGATCAGGCAAACCCTCAGTTATCAACCAGCTTCTCCCGGTTTGCCGCCTTTGGACTCCAGCATTATTCCGTCTCCTGAACGTTTGAAATCTGACATGTGAAAACGTTATACAAGTTACAATAATGACACTCGGCATCATCGATGCCGCCCATACTCGCGCACCCCACGGTAGCTGTTGCAATCATTAGCTCGCTAACGTTACTAGGTAGTTGTGCCGGTTAAATGTTGACTTTTGCCAGGTATTACCTAACATACCAGAATTAATCCTACCTTTACAACCACCCCAGGAGGATCGGGTGGTTCAAAGGTGGTTGCACATGGCTGGCAAAATTTAAAAAGCAGTCTCGTGTTTTCAAGGTTCGACATGACTTAGTCTTTTGTTGGTGATGATGAATGTTTTTCATATAGTGATTGGCCAATATTTGCATATAGTTTACATAGTGTTATTTAACGTGTATCTTTTTGACATGCAAAGACCCAAACGGCATTCCATATCCACTAGATGTTGGAACATTGCTCTGGGGACTTGCTTCCATTCAGCCATGAGCATTAGTGAGGCAATGATTTTTGACGATTAGGCCTGGTTTGCAATCAGCGTTCCAATTCATCCCAAAGGTGTTTGATGGGGTTGTTCGATTGTGCAGGACAGTTATGTTCTTCCACACCGATCTCAACAAACAATTTCTGTATGGACCTCGCTTTGTGCACAGGGGCATTGTCATGCTGAAACAGTAAAGGGCCTTCCCCAAACTGTTGCCACAAAGTTGGAAGCACAGAATTGTCCAGAATGTCATTGTAGGCTGTAGCGTTAAGATTTCCCTCAGACCTAACCCGAGCCATGAAAAACAGCCCCACCAAACTTTTTAGTTAACACTATGCATTGGGCCAGGTAGCAATTTCCTGGCATCTACCAAACCCAGATTTGTCCGCCGCACTGCCAGATAGTGAAGCTTGATTTGTATTTATTATGGATCCCCATTAGCTGCTGACAAAGCAGCAGCTACTCTTCTTGGGGTCCAGCGAAATTAAGGCAGTTTAAATAATTTTTAAAACATTACCATACATTCACAGATTTCACAACACTCTGTGTGCCCTCAGGCCCCTACTCTACCACTACCACATATCTACAGTACTAAATCCATGTGTCTGTTATCGTGTGTGTGTGCCAATGTTTGTGTTGCTTCACAGTCCCCGTTGTTCTATAAGGTTTCTTTATCTGTTTTTTTAAATACAATTTTACTGCTTCCGTCAGTTACTTGATGTGGAATAGAGTTCCATGTAGCCATGGCTCTATGTAGTACTGTGTGCCTCCCATAGTCGGTTCTGGACTTGGGGACTGTGAAGGGGCCTCTTGTGGCATGTCTTGTGGGGTATGTATGTGTGTCCGAGCTGTGTGCCAGTAGTTTAGACAGACAGCTCGGTGCATTTAACATGTCAATACCTCTCATAAATAAAATAAGTGATGAAGTAAATCTCTCCTCCACTTTCAGCCATGCATATTATTAATATTAGCTCTCTGTGTACATCCAAGGACCAGCTGTGCTACCCTGTTCTGAGCCAATTGCAATTTTCCTTAGTCCTTTATTGTGGCACCTGACCACACGACTGAACAGTAGTCAAGGTGTGACAAAACTAGGGCCTGTAGGACCTGCCTTGTTGATAGATAGTGCTGTTAAGAAGGCAGAGCATCGCTTTATTATAGACAGACTTCTCCCCATCTTAGCTACCACTGCATCAATATGTTTTGACAATCTAGGGTTACTCCAAGCAGTTGAGTCATCTCAACTTGCTCAATTTCCACATGATTTATTACAAGATTTAGTTGAGGTTTAGGGTTTAGTGAGTGTTTTGTTCCAAATACAATGCTTTTAGTTTTAAAAAAATATTTAGGGATAACTTATTCCTTGCCACCCACTCTGAAACAAACTGCAGCTCTTTGTTGAGTGTTGCAGTCATTTCAGTCGCTGTAGTAGCTGGCGTGTATAGTGTTGAGTCATCCGCATACATAGACACTCTGGCTTTACTCAAAGTCAGTGGCATGTCGTTAGTAAAAATTTAAAAATACAAGGGACCTAAACAGCTACCCTGGGGAATTCCTGATTCTAACTGGATTATATTTGATAGGCTTCAATTAAAGAACACCCCCTTTGTTATGTTAGACAAGTAACTCTTTATCCACATTATAGCAGGGGGTGTAAAGTCATGACACACAAGTTTTTCCAGCAGCAGACTATGATCAATAATGTCAAAAGCTGCACTGACAAGTCTAACAAGACAGCCCCCACAATAATTTTATCATAAATTTCTCTCAGCCAATCATCAGTCATTTGTGTAATTACTGTGCTTGTTGAGTGTCCATGCTGAAATTCTGTTGTCAATTTATTTACTGTGGAATATCATTGTATCTTTTAGCCAGTAAAGGGGGCTTTATTATTCTCAGGTAGCGGAATGACTTTAGCTTCCCTCCAGACCTGAGGTCACACGCTCTCAAGTAGGCTTAAATTGAAGATGTGGCAAATAGGTGTGGCAATATCATCTGATATTATCCTCAGTAATTTTCCATTCAGATTGTCCGACCCCGGTGGCTTGTCATTGTTGATAGACAACAATAATTTTTTCACCTCTTCCACACTGACTTTACGGAATTCAAAAGTACAATTCATGTCTTCCATAATTTGGTCCGATATACTTGGATGTGTAGTGTCAGCGTTTGTTGCTGGCATGTCATCCCTAAGATTGCTTATCTTGCTAATGAAAAGTCATTAAAGTGGTTTGCAATATCAGTGGGCTTTGTGATTAATGACCCATCTGATTCAATGAATGAAGGAGCCGAGTTGGCTTTTTTCCCCCAAAATTTAATTTAAGGTGCCGCAAAGCTTTTTACTATCATTCTTTATATAATTGATCTTTGTTTCATATTGTAGTTTATTTTTCTTTTCGTTTAGTCACATGATTTCTTAATTTGCAGTATGTTTGCCAGACTTAATTGCCATACCTTTTGCCGCACTCCTCTCAACCATATCATTTTTCAATTCCTCATCAATCCAAGGGGATTTAACAGTTTTTACAGTCATTTTCTTAATGGGTGTGTGCTTATTAGTAACTGAAATAAGTAGTTTCATAAAGGGATCAAGTGCAGCATCTGGTTGCTCCTGATTACACACCACAGACCAGCAAATATTCTTTACATCATCAACATATGAATCACAACAAAACTTCTTGTATGACCTCTTATACAGTATATTAGGCCCAGCCTTTGGAACTTTGGTTTTCCTAGATATGGCTATTATATTGTGATCACTACATCCTATGGATTTGGATACTGCTTTAAAGCAAATATCTGCAGCGTTAGTAAAGATGTGATCAATGCATGTTGTTGATTTAATTGCATGTTGTTGATTTAATTCCTGTGCTGTTTGAACTACCCTGGTAGGTTAACTGAGTGTTTTCCTGAGTGGGCAGCTTGATGATAGCCAGTCAATATTTAAATCACCCAGAAAATATACTTCTATGTTGATATCACATGCATTATCATGCATTTCACACATATATTACCCAGATACTGACTGTTAGCACTTGGTCTATAGCAGCTTCCCACAAGAATGGGCTTTAGGTGAGGCAGATTAACCTGTAGCCATATTACTTCAACAGTATTTAACATTAGATCGAATCTAAGCTTTACAGGAATGTGGTTCTGAATATAGACCGCAACACCGCCTCCGTTGGCATTTCTGTCTTTTCTTTAAATAACCATGTATTGCTACCACTGTATCATCAAAGGTATTATCCAAGTGAGTTTCAGAGATAGAATATGAATGTCATCTGTTACAAGCAAGTTATTGACTTCATGAACCTTGTTTCTTAGGCTACATATGTTAATATGGGCTATTTTTAGCACTTTTCTGGGTCGCTTGATTGTTTTCAAGCTTCTGGGAAGCTTATCAGAGGTAGACTTTCTCATGTTATTTACATTGGAGCAGATTATGCAGGTCACCCTGCACTAAGTGGTCTTCCAACTATTGCACATTGCCTCAGTGCAACTCTGGTTTATAGGCTCATGATTACTGCTTACAATAGCTGTGGGATAAACAGATCTATTCGGTGCAATTGGGGGTACATCAATTAAATTACTTACATTGTGTTTGCCAATGCCCCTAATATCATGTACTGTATATTTGATACAGCATTATGAGGACTCACTGTCACAATGGTAGGGATTAACTGAGCTGGTCTTGGATCATTTACAAGTCATTGTTTCAACACAGCCTTGAAATGTGTGGACAGAGTCCAGGAGCCAAGATGATTTGGATGGACTCAGTCATTCTTGTAGAGTATCTTCTGTTTACAGAAGATGTCAAAGTTATCAATAAAAGTGACTCCAGCAGAGCTACAGTACTGGACCTGAAATTATTGGCTGTTTTTTGGAGTCTTTTAATGCTAAAATCAGTTCTTTAAAATCAATTTCAAATGTTCCGAGCTAGCCCTCCTGATGTCGTTTGACCCCAAATGGACTACGACAGTGTCAGCTCCCGGCATCTGTGGTAGAACACTCGGAAGCAGCCTTGTTAAGTCCTGAACTCGTGCTCCTGGGTAGCACAGGGTTTTTGCCTTGGTGACCGAGATGTTTCTCACCATAGAGCTGCCTATAATGACAGCTGGTGATGTTGAATGGGCCGGTCTCTCAGGCAGCCTCACAGTCTGGTGAGGCTGGGAGCTTTGAGGATCTAAACCCGAAGAAGCCACCAGAGAGGGAGACCGAGCCGAGGACGAAGACGCAGGTACCTCCGGATCCAATCTTGTTTGGGAAGCCACAAAGGACAAAGGCGCCAGAACCTCTGGATCCAGGGCGGCAAAGCTGTTTCTGGTCTGTGTCAGTTCCGGGCTCAACATCTCCATGGAGACCCCGTTGCCAGAGGGCGACTTCCTTGACTTCCACGGCAGGTGACATACCTCCATGGCTGGTTGGTTGGGTCAAGATCAGCTCTGTTCTCCAGGGAAGTGGGAGACCCCGTCGGGGTAGGAACCCTGCCTAGCACCGGCCAGTCGGCTGTGGGGAGCTGACACGGCGGTTCAACTTCCACTAGACCAGAGCGGCGTCCGGCTACTGGGGTGGAAGAAAAAGGAAAAGTAGGTGGGCGTGGGTTCCCCAGTAGCTTATGTAGGTTTGCTACTTGCTTGCTAAGAGTAGCTACTTCGCTCCTGTAGTCCTCTGCAAGCAAGCAGTTGCTACATTGAAAGTCAGCACGGTCCACATTGTCCCAGAACAAAGCAAAGTAAACACAGCTCCTGCAACGCTGGAAACATTCAATAGCGGCCTCCATTTGAGACTGCCGAGCCAGCTAGGCTAGCTGGGCTTTCGCATCTCCTGTACTTCGTTTCCCCTGTACGGAATCTGGCAGGATCCCAGGACAGATAGCAGCGCTCACAGCAATTTAGCCCAACAGAGCCGTAGGATTCAAAATGAAATAAAAGTATATAAAAACACTCAGCTTTTAAAACGAGGTCTTTAGTTCCAGTTTCAGTGTTCAACAGCTTTCAACAACAACAAACATACGTCGCACTCTGATTCATCACTCCAGAGAGAGCCTTTCCACTGCTCCAGAGTCCAATGGCGGCGAGCATTACACCACTGTGTGCGGCTGCTTGGCCATGGAAACCATTTCATGAAGCTCCCGAACAGTTCTTGTGCTGACGTTGCTTCCAGAGGCAGTTTGGAACACGATTTTTATGCGCTTCTGCACTGGGTGGTCCCGTTCTGTGAGCTTGTGTGGCCTACCCCTTCGCGACTGAGCTGTTGTTGCTCCTAGATGTTTCCACTTCACAATAGCAGCACTTACAGTTGACCGGGGCAGCTCTAGCAGGGCAGAAATTTAACAAACTGACTTGTTGGAAAGGTGGCATCCTATGACGGTGCCACATTGGAAGTCACTGAGCTCTTCAGTAAGGCAATTATACTGCCAATGTTTGTCTGTGGAGATTGCATGGCCGTGTGTTCGATTTCATACACTTGTCAGCAACGGGTGTGACTGAAATAGCCAAATGCACTCATTTGAAGGACTGTCCACATACTTTTGTATATATAGTGTATACAAAAAAAGATATAGATTTTTGTTTCCCCAGGGCAACGTTGTGCAGTTAGGTTACTTTACAGGGCAATATCCTGCTAAATGGAAGACATGTAAAATGATGGCCTTGGTCAATGTTTTTGCCAACATATCCACTAACATTCACAGGCAAATGGACACAGGGACATTCTATGGGTGAAAGTAGCCTAATAAAGCAGTTAGGATCATACCCTCTGATAGTGAGGACAGCAAGGAAGAATGGGGCCACAGATTCAGGTTTGAGAGTCGGTGAAATACTAGTTAATGCCCAATTTGTATTTTCTTATGAAAACAGTGCTTGTTTCTACTATATTGTCTTACATAAACCACTATGAAAACAACTATTTTAACTGAATAACATTTAATCCTATATCATATGGCCAACGTACTGTATGTTGATAATCCATAGGCTAGAAAAGCTGATGATTTTATAATCTTTATTCAACACATTACAAACACAACAACAAAACATTTTTTTGAGAGCAAATGCCAGACTAAACACAAACTTTGGCATGAACATAAAATTACACTGGCTGTTCTTCAGAAACAGCAATACTTATGTCAAGATCTGTGTATCAAAGTTACATGTTCATTGATTTCAGGTCATAAATCAATTTTGTGTTTCTTCCTGGAGTATTCATGGGCTTTTTAGAATACACAGCAACACACAAAGATGCAGAACATCCATTACAGGTTGGTCATTTAGGATCACATAAATATATCTCTGGATTTGTGGCAAAAAAGGTGAAGATTTGACAAACATTTTACACAATAAATAAATAACAAATAAAATGATGGTATACCGACTGATGTATGTATGTTAGAAGAAATCACAGTACATTTTTCAATGACAAAAATATGTTTTATCTTTTGGAATTGCTCAAATTAGAGTTCTGGTGAAATGTGCAAACAAACAAAAACACAGTGAAGTCAATCCAGAAAATATATCCTCTCCTTGAAGGTCATTGATAAGTCATTATTATGCGCTGGTGTTCCAAAAACATACAGGTCCGAGAATTAAGTCTTCCTGTATTTGGTTTAAATGGTTCTTCGAGTCATTTGGTGAATATGACTGTGTTGCAGCAAGGGCAATAATAAATAGGTCAGTGTCCAACGTAAGTGGTCATGTGGTATTGGTAGTCGTCTCTTTGGGTTATTTGACGTGGAAGACCTTTCTCTGAGGAGATTTCCTAAAGTTCTCGAACTTCAAGAGGTCACTTACTGTTGTTCTTCATGACGAGAGGTTGTTTTCCAACATGTTGTTTTCTTTGTTTGTTTAAATTTGTAACGTAAAAATGATGACAGGAATCCAACCATTCGTAGCATTTGTCCTTTTCTTCATTCACTTATCATTTCATAAAAAGAGAAAAATGAAGTGCTGACGATCCCCTGTTCTTCCTCCCTATTTCTGTCCCGCCCTCCCTTCCCAGGTGAGTGGCTGTCCTGTATCCTCTTTCTGTCCTTCTTGAGTCCAGACCAGTGGCTCATCTTAGCCCAGCCCCACTCTCCCCCCTCCAGAGGTAGTCCTGTCCAGGGGAGAGAGAACGGTGCTCACCCCCAAGTCCCCGGCCTGTCCTGTCGTCTGGGGAGCTCAGCGATACAAGCGATGCCAAGCTGAGGCGCGGGTCGCTATTGCTGATCTTGAACAGACCACTGGGCCCCAGGAAAGCCTCTCTCTCGCTAGGGAAATGGTTGATCACGGTCTCTAGGTCGTTAAACACTGCTGTGTCGCTCAGTTGCTTCCTATTACGCAGCCGGTGCCGCCGCAGCACCACGATGCCCGCCACTAGGCCAAGGGCAAGTAACGCCAGGATGCAAGAGGCGGTGAGGGTGGCGGAGGAAGGCTTATTTGTCATTTGGGAAGCGGGCTGGAAGCTGAGCTGCAGCGTGAACTCACAGCTAGGTCCCATGAAACCTGTCGGACACTGACACACAGGACCCGTGAAGTGGGTGAAGCAGGTGCCGCCATTCTGGCAGGGCTGGGCGCTGGCACCGCGGCCACAGGCGTCCGAACGCACACTGCAGTTCTTGCCGGCGTAGCCCAACGTGCACGAGCATGTGTAGTCATCCACGTTGTCCTGGCAGGTGCCAGCATTCTGGCAGGGTACTGAGGCACAGTCATCGATGTTGATCTGGCAGTTGGCACCGGTAAACCCAGAGCGGCAGCGGCATAGCACACTCTGACCCAGGTCTAGACACTCACCACCTAAAAGACAACATATGACACGGCTCCACTTAGTACACTGCAGCCTACCACATTCTGAAGTAGTACAAGATGGGGTACATGGGATATCACACTGTTGCCACTTCATGACTTCTGTCTTTATCAAAATAACATGATTCTGTCAACAGATTGGGATGCAATGACTAACGAGGAACTTTTGTTCCCATGTCACTAATCATTTGGACAAATCACAATTTCGCAGGTGCTCGCATCTTTCGAATTTCAGAAGGGGAGGGGACATTTGGCCCATAGACTTTCCCCAAACCTGCAGAGAGGGAGTGGAGCTTACGCTTCTCGTTCTAGTATGTTTTTAACACACCTCCCCCAGAACTTAATCAACCCTCTGATGCAATTACACAAGATTTTAGTTCTGTGTTTCCGAGAATAACATTTTATTGACTTTCTCCAGGAAGATGAGCTTAGGTTGTGTGCATTGATATACTTTGAAAACATGTATTAATTAATTGTTCAACCAGCCAAGTCCAGTACTTCATTAGCAAGTACTACCAGCAGGTGCATACTTGAACCAATAGAGGTCATCAGAACCAAGACAAGCTCCTCTCCATCCACTTTCACCTGCTCCACATTTATTTGGAGCAGGTGAACTGTTTTAAGTTCCTGGGCCTAACCATCTCGTCCGATCTGACATGGTCAGCCAACACAAATGCCTCTAATTCCTGAGGCGACTGAGGAAGTTTGGCATGAGCACAGGCACTCTAGTCAACTTCTACAGAGTCAGGGTAGAGAGCATCCTGGCAGGATCCATCACTGTGTGGTATGGTAAAACCAACACACAAGACAGAGGGTAGTGTTCAATGCAGAGAAAATCATTGGCACTGCCCTCCCCTCCATCGAGGCCATCTATGCTGACAGATTCCACACTAGAGGCCAAAAGACAGCACGGTACCCTAGCCATGCAGCCAGTGCACTGTTCTCCCAGCTACCATCTATTCTAGGCGGAGATAGAGGAGCATCAAGACCTCCACTACCAGGTTCAAAAATAGATTTTATCCCGGTGCAATCCGCCTGTTAAAACAAGGAACCTGCCTGCTGTTTTTATCCTACTTTTGGCACTTGAGCACATATGACTGAACTGTTTATGATCTTACCACGTTTTAAAAAATGTGTGACGTTTTGTTTTATGTAAACAGAGTCAGATCCGCTGCGTTGATAGGCAGGTCTGTCTCACCGTCTGTGTTCTGCTGTAGAATTGAATAGAGCGCACTCACCGCTGCTTTGAATCCTTTGTTTGTGGTCAAGAGAGCATTGTCGAAATCAAAACCCAACCCTCAAGTGAGTCATGACGAACTCACTTACAAAACTCTGTTTTAGACAAGACTGACTTTATGAACAAAATTATACTATTTACACTTTGTAGTCAATTTTGACACTGGAATAAATGTTTCTGAATAACATCGATGCCACTGGCTTTTTTTCAGATAAGCTGTTTATTGCCTTCAGTTGCACTTTAATACTTGCAAATGTAAAAAAAAAAAAAAAAAAAAAAAGTAAACTACTTGAACTTAATACACTACAGTCAGACTCACCATTCAGACATGGGCTGTTGCTGCAGCGGTCTAGTTTCTTCTCGCAGTTGGAGCCGGTGTATGTGGGAGGGCAACGGCAGGTATAGCCCCCCGTTGGCGTCTCCATGCAGGTGCCCCCGTTGAAGCAAGGCCCGTCGGCACACGTCATGGCAATGATCTCACAGTTCTTCCCATAGAAGCCCTGGGGGCAGGTGCACGAGTAGTCGTTCTCCAGGTCCTAAAGAGAGAGAGTATTGTCATGAGAGTATTTTTGAGTACTGTCGAGAATATGGATGTTAGAGACACCTAGACTGGGCTTTGGCTGATCATGTTTCTGACATTGTCTTATTTGAACATATTTATTACTAGAATGTGTTTGTTACACTGTGTTAGTGTCAAGGATACATTTCCATTTTACCCTCAAATGGACAATTAAGTTAAAAAAATTAAACATGGCATTCCAAATTAATTAAAATAAGTTTGTTTAACATACAATTAAACTAGCCAATATTGAACAACCCCTATTTCCTGCAAGCAGAAATATTACTCACATTGCAGCTGCCGCCGTTCTTGCAGGGGTTGCTGTCACACTCGTTGGTCTCCAGCTCACAGTTGGTGCCGCTGTAGCCCGGGCGGCAGGTACAGGTGTAGCTGCCCTGGCCTGTGTTGGTGCAGGTGGCATCGTTGGCACATGGCCGGTGGTTGGTGCAGTAGTTGAGGTCCTGGTCACAGAAGAGGCCGCCCCAACCCTCCTTGCAGTCACACTGCCATGGCTGGCCGCAGGTGCCGTGGAGGCAGCCTGGGTAACGCACACACTCATTGCATGAGGGCCCCTGCCAGCCCATCCTGCACTTGCAGTCCCCAGGGGCCTCGCAGTAGCCGTGCCTCTCGCTGCAGTCCGCCGAGCAGATGGCTGGAGGGAGGAGGGGAGAGATGGGAGGGTGATTACAATGAATGGGCAGATTGGGCACCCCTCCCTGCGCTTTATATCACAGAACATGCACACACTCAGACACCCAACACCGTCTCACCCCCCTCCCCAGCCCCGTCTCAGACTTCAACTGTTTAAGTATTAAACCAAGCAGCTGGTGAGCACACAACCGCAGGAACAGAAGCCAGTTCTTTTCTCCCTCTGCCTCACGCACACCCGCAACACACAGCATCTCCAACATGTGTCCCTGGCAGTCACGGTTCTTTCTCCCTTTGTTACAGGGGAACAAAAGGCAGATTGAACTCCACAAGCATTCGAACTCCACAAGCAATCAGCAGTTAAAACAATAACAAAGCTACTCCCTGCCACTGTTTCACCAAAATGGAGCACTCTCAAATCCATAGACTAAGCTATAAAAGCAAGGACTGACCATCCATTTTTTTTAGGCTATACAGTGTTTGTTTACATTTACTTTGTTTGCAAACATTGGAGTAAAACAAAGGGGATATTTTGGTTTCTGATGGGATACGACAGTTGATCTAAGCTCATGGGGCATTTATAAGTTATATTCTTCAAGAATCAATAGGTACAAAATGGATGTAGTTACTGCAGTTTGCCCCTTTAAGACTCCTGCAATTATGCCTGTCTAAAATAGTAGAACGGCTGGTTAAAGGATTCAAGTGAAATCCTTTTAGGGAGACGTAATCTTAATTTAGAAATAACTTGACAAACATGTTCATAAAACAAGGGTGAGTTAAAGTGTTGCACATGCTTCATTGTTGGTGTGATTGTGTAGACCTATGTGTAATAATTATTGTGATTAGGCCTGTATGTAATAATTATTGTCACCAATCATTCAGGCCTAAATGCTGCCTATATGCTGTCCCTGTGAAAAATTATTAATTGTGTTTCACCAAGGAGAATGCCAACTATAACATTAGCCTCATTGATCAATTCATAATTGCGTGCACTGTGCAGTCCATCCGCAATAGGCCTATACAGTGCAGTCCGTCCAAACTGGTTGACAGCATCTGAGTCTGGACAGTAACGTAGTCATTGACGTTAACTCGATTGTACTTACGATCAGAACAGTAGTTGCCCTTCCAGCCCTCCAGACAGTGTTTGTTCCCCTCCTCGTCACAGGTGTAGTGGCCCAAAGTGTCGTCGCGGGGTCTGCAGTACTCGGCGCAGCTATCGCCAAAGTAGTACTCGTCACAGAATACGTGGTAGGAGTAGCGCAGCTCGCTCTGCTCCCCGAAGTGGACGTCTTGAGACCAGTCCTCGCCGATGGCCAGTCTTCTTCTGGTTGCCAAGCGGCTGACAAGGTTGTTTTGGTTGTCTGAAATATACAATAACATGTGTATTTTAGTAGCCTATTGACATACCGAATGTTTGAACTTAGGTAGGCTGTTAAAGGCTATAATATGTCTAAAGCAACAACACCTTACCTGTGTATTCTGTAGGGGTTTCTGCGTTCCATGCTTCAATTATCAGTGAAAATGTTCCCTGGAATAGAGGTAAATCCTGGGTTAAAGTTTACGCAATAATGATATACAGTAACTTAATTTATATTTCCATGTCTAACATTTCATATTTATGTATAAACGGTTATTTACCGGCCACTTGAAATGGAACGGTATTCTAATTGGAGCGCTGCTGGAAATCGAGGTCTGATCTGCGCGGATGACGTTGGTGTGTCCTGTTCCAAACGTGCATGGTGGCTCCGCATGGATAACGTCCTCCGAGTGTTTTAGACAAATTCGGAAAAATATGTGGCAGTCTCTATGCCTTCTGCATATGCGGTGGGCAGTGTTGAACGAATGGACTTTCAGCTCGAACACTCCAGAGGACGATACCTGCCAAGAGAAGAACGAATTGGACATTAGAAATCATATTTAAGCTGTGTGTAAAGCAAGGCAATATTGAACGGTTCCTTATTGTTACGTTTCGTACTTACCACTTGCATTACAACCAAAGCCAAGACACATCTAAAGGGTAGTGAGGCCATTTATGTCAATTGTTTGGTTGGTAGCTATACAACAATCCGCAGGTGTATGCATTCGTTGTGTCCAATAGAAGTGACACGCGCTTATTCCCCAAAAAATCAAATACCTAAAGCTGTAGAAAAATATCCTTGCAGTCACACCATAAAATAAGTGTGAAAATGCATTAAAAGTTATCGCTCTTCCCTTTTCCCTTGTCGTGGTATTCACTTGTTTTGGTTCTGGTGCTGAATGAGATTGATTTGGCTTTTATACCCCTGATGCGCCCCCTTCGCGCGTTAGGAGGCGGGACAGGGAAAGACCCAAGGGACAACCATTAGATGTGGGATGCGTGTGTATTTGGTGCTGATTAAATTTGTCAGCAAAATTTGAAGGCACAAGGCCTATACTTCGAACATAATCATATTTAAAGTGTGATTGGATCAAGATGAATTTTATACAGTAATACGAATAGCCAAATGTCCACTAATTTGGAGTTGTGGGCTAGCTAGCCTATGGAAATAGAATGACAACTGCATCTAAAACGGCATGTTTAGACCTACATATTTAATTATTCAACTTCTATCAGACATAAAAAAAATAAATACAAAATTGGAAACATGTAAAGAGAAAGTTGTTAATGTAAGAACTTTAGCCTACTGGTATTAAATAAATTGTTTATTAATTGATAGACAGTATCACCTGACGGACTAGGCTACATTTGTGGTTATAGGTGGTTATAACCTATTATTTGATACAGCCTATATACTTAGGCTTATAATTTATATTCCAAATAAGTTTTTTTCACAAAACGTTGGCATAATAATTCATTGCCCTTATTGTTTTTTTGGTAGGCTAAATATCGATCTGAAGGCTGTATGGAAGGGCTGTATGGAAGAATTGCATGGTCTGCCCTTCAGTCCCAAAATAATTGCTCAGACGCGTGCTAGCCGACAAAAGCAGACAGGTTACGGATAAGACCTTTCATTGTGCGCCTCGGGGATATTCGGGGGTCTATTGTTAACTGGTTGAATTGTGGAGGGCACTCGCGCTAGAGTTTTGGATATCATGGCAGTTGCCTTTGTGTGAACTCCATGCGAACAGCTGTATGGTAATCAATGGCACATGGTCTACGGTGCGGTGTCCCCACACACTATTGTTTTCTCGAACCATCCTCCCCAACTGCGCACTACTTTCTTAATGCATATTGATTTAGGGGGTACCAACGGTGGTATTTCCAGCATCTGTCGTGCATGGGCCTTTTGCCAGTATAGCCTATAGGCCTACATCATTATTTCATAAACTGTATTAGGGGGGTGAATTATTCAAATGCATACCACAGGCTATCAATACTGATCATCTGCCCAATAGCGTCTATTAACATTGGACATTTGCTAAATATTGAGTGGCAGTAGCCCGCCACTGGGCAAAAACAGGTTGAATCAATGTAATTTCAACAAAACAATTAAATGTGATGCCGTTCAATCAACGTGGGAAACTGATTTATTAAAAAGTCATCAAAGTAAGGGAATTTCGTATTTTTGTCATGCAACTTTTAACCTAAATCCAATGACAGGGTGACATTTTTGGTCGATTTCACGTTGTTTGACAACTCAACCAAATAAAACAAAAACTGACGTCTGTGCCCAGTGGGCTAGTTTAGCTATACGTTACTTTAGACCATGCACTTCAATAACCTTAATATTGAAACAGTTACTATGGGATGTTGGACTATATAGTCAATTTAACTATTAGCCTACTATATAATCTCCTACCAATAATATGTGTAGCCGAGTGCGTTTTATACAGAGAATAGACTCATTTGTTCTTAGAAATTGCGCAGAGATGTTGAAGTAACCAGTTTATTGAGAACAAACCCTTTCAAGCAGAGGCATAAAAATTGCTTCACTCTAAAGTGTGTGTGTGATTTAGAGGGGGAAGGGCCACTGCTGTTCGCTTGCACATTAATATTCTAACGAGCGAGGGGCGCGTGGCGTCAATGAACCGCACATTATCCCTGGCACACTTCTATGCTTACAACACTAATTCACGTCAATCCGTGAAGTTGGGCACAGATCAGTCAACAGATGTAGCATACTGAAAGGAGTCCTCAACGGCATAGAAATATAAAGACATGTTCATCAGAAATAAATATTAAAAACTTAAAAAGGTCCTTTGTCGCTCAGTTGTTGCAAGTGCCATGCTCCACCGCCAGGATAGTGGGTTCGATTCCCGGGACGTAAATTGTATGCACCCATGACTAAGTCGCTTTGCATAAAAGCGTCTGCTAAATGGTATACACTGAGTGTACAAAGCATTAGGATGACCCTGGGTTAAATGCAGAAGACATTTCAGTTGAAGGTGTTCAGTTGTACAACTGACTAGGTATCCTCCTTTCAAATCAATCAAATCAAAATGTATTAATCACAGACATGGTTAGCAGATGTTATTGTGAGTGTAGCGAAAAGCTTATGCTTCTAGATCTGACAGTGCAGCAGTATCTAATAGGTAATATCTAACAACTCCACAACAAAACCTAATATCTAACAAATTCCACAAAACTTAACACACACAATCTAGTAAAGGAATGGGATAAGAATATATAAAATATATGGATGAGCAGTGACAGAGCGGCTCAGATGCAATAGATAGTGTAGGATAAAGTATATACATGAGATACGTAATGTGAGATATGTACACATTCTTGAAGTGGCATTATTAGTGGCAGCCGCCTCTCTGTGCTAGTGATGGCTGTTCATGCAATCTGATGGCCTTGAGATATAAGCTGTTTTTCAATCTCTCTGTCCCAGCTTTGATGCACCTGTACTGACCTCGCCTTTTGGATGGAAGCGGGGTAAACAGATAGTGGCTTGGGTGGTTATTGTCCTTGATGATCTTTTTTTGCCTTCCTGTGACATCGAGTGTTGTAGATGTCCTGGATGGCAGGTAGTTCGCCCCCGGTGATGCGTTGTGCAGACCACCCTCTGGGTTGTGCAGACCACACCTGACACCAGTCCCTCCTGCAGCAAAGCACCCCCACAACATGATTCTGCCACCCCCGTGCTTCATGGTTGGGATGGTGTTCTTCGGCTTGCAAGCCTCCCCCTTTTCCCTCCAAACATAACGATGGCCATTATGGCCAAACAGTTTTATTTTTGTTTCATCAGACCAGAGAATATTTCTCTGAAAATTACGATCTTTGTCCCCATGTGCAGTTGCAAACCGTAGTCTGGCTTTTTTATGGCGATTTTGGAGCAGTGGCTTCATCCTTGCTGAGCAGCCTATCAGGTTATGTCGATATAGGACTTGTTTTACTGTGGATATAGAAACTTTTGTACCCGTTTCCTCCAGCGTCTTCACAATGTCCTTTGCTGTTGTTCTGGGATTGATTTGCACTTTTCACACCAAAATACATTCATCTCTAGGAGACAGAATGTGTCTCCTTCCTGAGTGGTATGACGGCTGCATGGTCCCATGGTGTTTATACTTGCGTACTATTGTTTGTACAGATGAACGTGGTACCTTCAGGTGTTTGGAAATTGCTCCCAATGATGAACCAGACTTGTGGAGGTCTACAATTGTTTTTCTGAGGTCTTGGCTGATTTGTTTAGACTTTCCCATGATGTCAAGCAAAGAGGCACTGAGTTTGAAGGTAGGCCTTGAAATACATCCACAGGTACACCTCCAATTGACTCAAATGATGTCAATTAGCCTATCAGAAGCTTCTCAAGCCATGACATAATTTTCTGGATTTTTCCAAGCTGTTTAAAGGTACAGTCAACTTAGTATAAGTAAACTTCTGACCCACTGGAATTGTGATACAGTGAATTATAAGTGAAAAAATCTGTCTGTAAATAATTGTTGGAAAAATGACTTGTGTCATGCACAAAGTAGATGTCCTAACCGACTTGCCAAAACTATAGTTTGTGAACAAGAAATTTGTGGAGTGGTTGAAAAACTAGTTTTAATGACTCCAACCTAAATGTATGTAAACTTCCACCTTCAACTGTACATACCCCAACCAGAAGCCATGGATTACAGGCAACATCCGCTAAAGGGTAGAGCTGCCACTTTCAAGGAGCAGGACTCTAACCCGGAAGCTTATAAGAAACCCCGCTATGCCCTCCGATGAACCATCAAGGAGGCAAAGCATCAATACAGGACTAAGATCGAATTGTAATACACCAGCACCAACGCTCGTCAGATGTGGCAGGGCTTGCAAACTATTACAGACTACTAAGGGAAGCACAGCCACAGACTACTAAGGGAAGCACAGTGACACAAGCCTACCAGACGAGCTAAATTACTTCTATGCTCGCTTTGAGGCAAGTAACACTGAAATATGCATGAGAGCATCAGCTGTTCCGGACAACTGTGCGATCACTCTCTCCGCAGCCAATATTTTTATTTATTTTACCTTAATTTAACTAGGCAAGTCAGTTAAGAACAAACTCTTATTTTCGATGATGGCCTAGGAACAGTGAGTTAACTGCCTTGTTCAGGGGCAGAATAACAGATTTTTACCTTCAGCATTAAACAGGTCAACATTCACGGACGGATTACCAGGACGTATACTCAGAGCATGTGCTGATCAACTGGCAAGTGTCTTCACTAACAATTGTCAACCTTTCCCTATCGGAGTGTAATACCAACATGTTTCAAGCAGACCACCATAGTCCCTGTGCCCAAGAAGACTAAGGCATCCTGCCTAAATGACTACCGACCCATAACACTCACGTCTGTAGCCATGAAAGGATTTGAAAGGCTGCTCATGGCTCACATCAACACCATTATCCCAGAAACCGTAGACCCACTCCAATTTGCATACCGCCCCAACAGATCCACAGATGATGCGATCTCTATTGCACCCCACACTGCCCTTTCACACCTGGACAAAAGGACCAACTATGTGAGAATGCCATTCATTGAGTACAGCTCAAGCTCAACACCATAGTGCCCTCAAAGCTCATCACTAAGCTAAGGACCCTGGGACTAAACACCTCCCTCTGCAACTGGATCCTGGACTTGCTGACAGGCCACCCTCCAGGTGGTAAGGGTAGGTAACAACACATCCTCCACGCTGATCCTCAACACGGGGGCCCCTCAGGGGTGCGTGCTCAATCCTCTCCTGTACTCCCGGTTCACTCCTGACTGCACGACCAGGCACGACTCCAACACCATCATTAAGTTTGCCGATGACACAACAGTGGTAGGCCTGATCCCCGACAACAACGAGACAGCCTATTTGAAGGAGGTCACAGACCTGACCGTGTGGTGCAAGAACAACCTCTCCCTCAAAGTGATTAAGACAAAGGAGATAATTGTGAACTACAGGAAAAGGAGGACCGAGCACAACCCATTCTTGGCATCCACATAACCAACAAACTATCATGGTCCAAGCACACCAAGATAGTCGTGAAGAGGGCACCTATTCCTAACCTAGACTGAAAAGATTTGGCATGGGTCCTCAAATCCTCAAAAGGTTGTACAGCTGCACCAGAGAGCATCCTGATGGGTTGCATCACTGCCTGGTATGGCACCTACTCGGCCTCCGACCGCAAAGCACTACAGAGGGTAGTTGCGTACGGCCTAGTACATCACTGGGGCCAAGCTTCCTGCCATCCAGGATCTCTATAACAGGCGGTGTCAGAGGAAGGCCCTAAATTGTCAAAAAGACTCCAGCCACCCTAGTCATAGACTGTTCTCTCTGCTACCGCACAGCAAGCAGTACCCGGAGCGCCAAGTCTTGGTCCAAGTGGCTTCTACCCCCAAGTCATAAGACTCCTGAACATCTAATGCAATGGCTACCCAGACTATTTGTATTGCCCCCCCTCCTCCTCTTTTACACTGCTGATACTGTCTTATCTATGTATAGTCACTTTAATACCTTTACCTTAATGTACATATTACCTCGACTAACCGGTGCCCTCGCACATTGACTCTATACCGGTACCCCCTGTATATAGCCTCGCTATTGTTATTTTGCTGCTGCTCTTGAATTATTTGTTACTTTTATTTATTTATTTTATTTTTTAGGCATTTTCTCCAAACTGCATTGTTGGTTAAGGGCTTGTAAGTAAGCATTTCACTGTAAGGTCTACACCTGTTGTATTCGACGCATGTGACAAATAAAATTAGATTTGATTTACACAAACTGTAGTGTATTTAACAATGAAATCAATAAGGGATCATAGCTTTCACCTGGATTAACCTGGTCAGTCTATGAAAGAGCAGGTGTTGCTAATGTTTTGTACAGTAAGTATATGTCAAATGTTATGGTTATTTAATAAAGATTAGCTGCCAATGCCTTAAAACATAGTAACTACCTCCTAAAAAAGCCCCAAAACTAGTGCTGGATATTAACCAGATAAGACTAGCCTACTTTGATCTATGCTATAGATATCTGAACATTACCAATCAGGTGCATCCCTTCATGGCAGTAGTATATCCATCTGCAAATTGATTTCTTCAGCAGGATAATGCCCAATGCCACAAGGATAGGATTGTCCAGGAATGGATACACTTACATGACAGTAAATTCAACTTACTGCATTGGCCTACCCAGTCACCAGATCTCAAGCCAACTGACCATCTGTGGGATGAGATGGAACAAGCTATTCATAGAGATAGTAGTAGAGATCCACTACCAGCCAACTTGACATAACTGGGGGAAGCATTATAGTCAACATGGGCCAGCATCTCTGTGGAACGCTTTTAACACCTTGCAGAGTCCATGCCCCAATTAATTGAAGCTGTTCTGAGGGCAAACAAAGGAAGGTGTTCCTAGTGTTTTGTAGTTCTAGGAATACAAGTTAGGCTTCCAGTTGTGTCTTTAACTCCAGCTTTTAATACATTACCATAACCATTTCTATATTGTTTTCCTGGTTATTATTTCTCTGGTTATTACATAATCCTACTGTCTTCACATACAGTAATGATGGTTCTATTTCACTCTCTCATACCCTGTTTTATAGCTACATTTTCATCATATACAGTAGTAGTAGGTCAAAGATTCTTATTTCAATATCACACTCTGTTCCCCAGTAAGTTAGCATACCTGTTGTCTTTATATGTGGACCAATGCTGTGCATATCTATAGGTATATCTGAGAGGTCTTTGTGTCAAGGAGCAGATGGACTGTGTGCCTGGTCTCGCTCCCTCTCTGGTGCTGTTTCATTTGTATCCCCTCAAGGGGTGTGACACAAGCCTGCCATGGGGCATGGGAACCTGGGAAGAGGATTCACAGAGTTACCCCTGCCCTCCCATCAAAAGGACAAGCATCTGCCTGGTTCACAATACAGCTGCCCAGAGACCCTTTCCCTAAAGGGAGAGCGGGAGAGTTGGGAGAGAATCAGGCCAAGTTCCCCAGACCCTCAGGGGAAAAGCCAGGCTGTTCTGGGCACTACTCCTACCTCCCTACCCCCAGACTGCAGTCTGACTGTGGGACGGGACAAAAGGAGGGGTGGGGGTTGTGCTGGAGCATGTGGCTGGGTGTGGTAGGTTGTGCTCATTGATATGCTGCTCATGTGCAAGCATGTGGGTTAAGTGTATGTAGGGTAAGTATGTGTGTGTCTATGTGATGTTATAGCTATTTTTCATGTGTGTGTAAGGACATGTCTTATGATACTGTAATACAAGGTCCTTTGCGGGCCACAATCCCCAACCCCAATAAGAATATCTCCATTGTCAGATATTGTAAGGCGTGTATCAATAAGGGTAATTTGTGTGTTTGAGGCATGGATGTGCAAGTCTCTAGTCTTTTCATTTTGCATCTGCCATGTCCAAGAAAACAATGGCTAAATACATTGATATCCCTCCCTGTCTTTAAATATTTTTATCCTAAACTATCCGTTTCCAAAAAGTCTAAACTTCCAGACAAATCACTTCCTGTATATAATTGTTATCATAAACAAATGCAGTGAAATACATAACATTAAATGGTTTATCAGCTTGAGGAACAGAAATCAATTTTACAATGTGACTCACAATCCTCTTTGTTTCATGTGGTAGCATGATGATCATTTAATACAGGATAAGACTATAGCGAGATCTGCCAGTTTTCACTTCTACCTCTCCTCCTGTCCCTCGCTCCCCATATCCCTCCCTCTATCCTGCTTTCCCTCGCTCCTCATATCCCTCTCTCCCCATTTCCCTCCCTCTCTCCTCCTGTCCCTCACTCCCCATATTCCTCTCTCCCCATATCCCTCCCTCCCTATATCCCTCCCTCCCTCTCTCTCTCCTCCTGTCCCTCGCTCCCCATATCCCTCCCTTGCTCCCCATATCCCTGCCTCTATCCTCCAGTCCCTCGCTTCCCCTATCCCTACCTCTATCCTCCTGTCCCTCGCTCCTCATCTCTCCCTCTCTCCTCATATCCTTCCCTCTCCTCCTGTCCCTCGCTCCTCATATCTCTCCCTCTCTCCTCATATCCTTTCCTCTTCATATCCTTCCCTCTCCTCCTGTCCCTCGCTCCTCAGATCCCTCACTCCCCATATCCCTCACTCTCCTCCTGGAGCTACTCTGGCAGATGGGAGATGAAAGGCGGGGCAGGAGGGACAAGGGAACAGGAACAGGTGGGGGTGAAATGAGAAGAAAGAAAAGGGCAGAGGTCAACAGGGGCTAAAAGAAACGGGGGAGGGTACATGAGGAGAAATCGATCAGTCAATTTTACTTTTCTTTTGGCCTCTCTAAATCCACAACTCTTTTCACCAGATGTCAGTTAACTCTATAGCCCAGTGGCAACCTTCTTTTGAGAGGTCAACTGGAAATCTACGAGCACACACACACACACAACGTTGTCTTGGAATGGTAAAGTTAATGTAACATATCTTAGGTTCAGGTTGCAATGGCCCTCACCAATGTTTTTTGATTCTTCCTGTGACTATAAAGGTTGTACATTTGTTATGCCAGTGCAGACATTACCTCCTGCTGCATGTTTGACTTGGCTGAATAGGGACATCATTTAATCCCTTCATTGAATGAGGCCGGGCCCCATAATGCTATCAGCAAAACCAGAGTAGTGCATTTTTTCAGGGAAATTGGAAGGAATTTAACATTTAGTATCATTTGTTGGCAGGAAGGAACCCTCCATTTAGAACCCATAACATGTTCAAAGTAAATAAGTATTGAAAATATTTTCTCAATCCAGATTAGGAGAACAAGTCATGAATCTCTGTCTCACTACTCTGATCGGAGATGTAAAAAGGCTAGAATACCGATGCCAAGGTTGTCAAGCCGTATTTCATTCGTGTGTTGCTTTATATAAACATGCCATCCAGGAACAGACATGTTTACACTCTGGCTTGAGTTATCTTACTAAAATTAAAGGAGAAGGGATCCAACAACAGTGATGAATACAGCTGCACATTCAGAGTCCCCTGTCAGCCCCCCATTAGACTCCCCCTCCCCTCAGCTATTAGGAATAGAAACCCCCACCACCACATCCTCCAGACCGCACCATCCATGCTATACTACTCCTCCCTCCCCCCCCATAAGCCAGCCCCGGCTGCTGTTTACTAGCCCACTGAGACGGGCAAGAGCTGTAAAACAAGGCAAGGCTGTGTTAACTGCCGCTGTGTGTGGGGGGGGCTCCTATTTCTAATAGTTAAGACTAATTGACTGACTTGAAGTTGATAATTAACTTAAGGAACAAATGACAAAAATGATTTCCAGGAATTTAGCATGAGGCCTGGTTGTTCGCCACAAAGGCAAACTGTGAGCTAGAGTTGGATATAACAGTGAACCTGTTTTTGTAGGTTGCTTTTAATTGGGGCCAATGTGTGTTAAAATGCTTGTGTAGAGGCTGCAACATTCAGCACCATTTTCAAATTGTTTATATAGTTTCTTAATCTTTTGATGGGGTGATTGCTGAAATGAAAACCTACACTCTTGCAGAAGAGCCGACACTGCAGCTCAGGCCGCTAATTTACGTAGCTACTTTGCTGCCCTCTAGTGTGCAGACGATGTTATGTCATCTTCACCCCTGCCTTGACAGGCAGTATATGGCATGGGCCACAAAATCACATGCAACCTATAAACAAACAATGTATCTACTGCTTAAATACAAATCTTATGACACATTCTAGAGGTCGACCGATTAATCGGAATGGCCGATTAATTAGGGCCGATTTCAAGTTTTCCTAACAAATCAGATTTTTTGGGTTTTACACCTTTATTTAAATCTTTATTTAACTAGGCAAGTCAGTTAAGAACACATTCATATTTTCAATGACGGCCTAGGAACGGTGGGTTAACTGCCTCGTTCAGGGGCAGAACGACAGATTTTCACCTTGTCAGCTCGGGGGATTCAATCTTGCAACCTTACAGTTAACTAGTCCAATGCTCTAACCACCTGCCTCCATTGCACTCCACGAGGAGACTGCTCCAATGTGTACCTAACCATGAACATCAATGCCTTTCTTAAAATCAATACACAGAAGTATATATTTTTAAACTTGCATATTTAGCAAAAAGAAATCCAGGTTAGCAGGCAATATTAACCAGGTGAAATTGTGCAGAATCAGTGTATATGCAACAGTTTGGGCCGCGTAATTTGCCAGAATTTTACGTAATTATGACATAACATTGAAGGTTGTGCAATGTAACACAAATATTTAGACTAATGGATGCCACCCCTTAGCTAAAATACAGAACGGTTCCCATTTCACTGAAAGAATAAACGTCTTGTTTTCGAGATGATAGTTTCCGGATTCGACCATATTAATGACCCAAGGCTTGTATTTCTGTGTGTTATTATGTTATAACTAAGTCTATTATTTGATAGAGCAGTCTGACTGAGTGGTGGTAGGCACCAGCAGGCTCGTAAGCATTCATTCAAACAGCACTGTTGCGTTTTGTCAGCAGCTCTTCGTTGTGCGTCAAGCATTGCGCTGTTTATGACTTCAAGCCTATCATCTCCCGAGATTAGGCTTGTGTAACTGATGTGAAATGGCTAGCTAGTTAGCGGGGTGCGCGCTAATAGCGTTTCAAACGTCACTCACTCTGAGACTTGGAGTGGTTGTTCCCCTTGCTCTGCATGGGTTACGCTGCTTCGAGGGTGGCTGTTGTCGATGTGTTCCTAGTTCGAGCCCAGGGAGGAGTGAGGAGAGGGAAGGAAACTATACTGTTACACTGGCAATACTAAAGTGTCTATAACAACATTCAATTGTCAAAGGTTAATGAAATACAAATGGCATAGAGAGAAATAGTCCTATAATTCCTATAATAACTACAACCTAAAACTTCTTACCTGGGAACATTGAAGACTCATGTTAAAAGGAACCACCAGCTTTCATATGTTCTCATGTTCTGAGCAAGGAACTTAAACGTTAGCTTTCTTACATGGCACATATTGCACTTTTACTTTCTTCTCCAACACTTTGTTTTTGCATTATTTAAACCAAATTGAACATGTTTCATTATTTATTTTAGGCTAAATAGATTTTATTGAAGTATTATATTAAGTTAAAATAAGTGTTCATTCAGTATTGTTGTAATTGTCATTATTACAAATACATTTTATTTTTAAATCGTCCGATTAATCGGTATCGGCTTTTTTGGTCTTCCAATAATCGGTGTTGAAAAATCATATTCGGTCGACCTCTAAGACATTCACAACGTAGAATAAGAGGTTAACTTTCTGGGTGATTTAAATAAATCGACCGGCCTTCATCAGGCTGCCCACTCAAGATAAAGCTTCAAACTGTAACTAGTGCCTGCAACCTGGTTCCGGTTATCAATCAACCTACCAGGGTAGTAACAAACAGTACAGGAATGAAATCATCAACATGTATTGATCATATCATTACTAATGCTGCAGAGATTTGTTTGAAAGCAGTATCCAAATCCATCGGATGTAGTGATCACAATATAGTAGCCATATCTAGGAAAACCAAAGTTCTAAAGGTTGGGCCTAATATAGTGTATAAGAGGTCATACAATATGTTTTGTAGTGATTCCTATGTTGTTGATGTAAAGAATATCTGTTGGTCCGTGGTGTGTAAAGAGGAGCAAACAGACACTGCACTTGACACATTTATGAAACTACTTATTCCAGTTACTAATAAGCATGCACCCATTAAGAAAATGACTTTAAAAACTTAAATCCCCATGGATTTATGAAGAATTTAAAAAAAAATTATGGCTGAGAGGGATGAGGCAAAAGGAATGGCAAATAAGTCATGCTGCACAACCGATTGGCAAACATACTGCAAATTGAGAAATCATGTGACTAAACTGAATAAAAATAAGAAAATACACTATGAAACAAAGATAAATGACAAAGAATGATAGTAAAATGCTTGAGCACCTTAAATTTTGGGGAAAAAGGCAAACTCATTGAATCATCACAGAACCAACTGATATTGCAAACTACTTTAATGATTTTTTCATTGGTAAGATTAGCAAACTGAGCCATGCCATTCCAGCAACAAATGCTGACACTACACATCCATGTATATCTGACCAAATTATGAAAGACAAGCATTGTAATTTTGCATTCTGTAAAGTGAGTGTGGAAGAGGTGAGAAAATTATTAGTGTCTATCAACAATGACAAGCCCCCGAGGTCTAACAACTTGGATGGAAAATATTGTCACTCCTACTTGCCATATTTTCAATTTAAGCCTACTAGAATGTCTGTGCCCTCAGGCTTGGAGGGAAGCAAAAGTCAGTCCGCTCCCCAAGAATAGTAAAGCCTACTTTACTAGCTCAAATATCCGGGGGACCATTGTGTTTGGCCAGATACAATGCTATTTCAAGTAAACAAATTGACAACAGAATTTCAGCATGGACACTATATTGTGAATAAAGAGTTACCGGTCTAACAGAACACAGAAGGTGTTCTTTAAAGGAAGCCTTTCCAACATAATCCAGGTAGAATCAGGAATTTCCCAGTGCAGCTGTCCAGGCCAATTACTTTTTTCAATCTTTACTAATGACATGCCACACTGGTTGAGTATAGCCAGTGTTTCTATATATGTGTATGACTCAACTCTATACATGTCAGCTACTACAGCGACTGAAATGACTGCAACACTTACCAAAGAGTTGCAGTTATCTTTAGGGTGAGTGGGTGGCAAGGAATAAATTAGTCATAAATATTTATAAAACTAAAAGCATTGTATTTGGGACAAATCATTGACTAAACCCTAAACCTCAACTAAATCCTGTAATAAATCATGTGGAAATTCAAATCAAATCCAATTTTATTTGTCACATACACATGGTTAGCAGATGTTAATGCGAGTGTAGCGAAATGCTTGTGCTTCTAGTTCCGACAATGCAGTAATAACCAACAAGTAATCTAGCTAACAATTCCAAAACTACTACCTTATAGACACAAGTGTAAGGGGATAAAGAATATGTACATAAAGACATATGAGTGAGTACATTGAGCAAGTTGAGATGACTAAACTGCTTGGAGTAACCCTGGATTTTAAACTGTCATGATCAAAACACATTGATACAACAGCAGCTAAAATGGGGAGAAGTATATCAATAATAAAATGCTGCTCTACCTTCTTAACAGCACTATCAACAAGGCAGGTACTACTGGCCCTAGTTTTGTCACACCTGGACTACCGTTCAGTCGTGTGGTCAGGTGCCACAAAAAAGGACTTAGGAAAGTTGCAATTGGCTCAGAACAGGGTAGCACGGCTGGCCCTTGGATGTACACAGAGAGCTAATATTAATAATATGCATTTCAATCTCTCCTGGCTCAAAGTGGAGGAGAGATTGACTTCATCACTACTTGTTTTTTATGAGAGGTATTGACATGTTGAATGCACCGAGCTGTCTGTTTGAACTGCTGACGCACAGCTCGGACACCCATGCATACCACACAAGACATGCCACAAGAGGTCTTCACAGTCCCCAAGTCCAGAGCAGACTATGGGAGGCGCACAGTACTACATAGAGCCATGACTACATGGAACTCTATTCTATTCAAGTAACTGATGCAAGCAGTAAAATTTGATTTAAAAAAAAAACATAAAAATACACCTTATGAAACAGCAGGGACTATGAAGCAACACAAACATAGGCACAGACACATGCATACACACACGATAACATGCATGCTATACACACACATACATACACATGGATTTAAGTACTGTAGATATGTGCTCGTGATGGAGTAGGGGCCTGAAGGCACAAGTGTGTTGTGAAATCTGTGAATGTATTGTGACGTGCCTTAATTTTGCTGGACCCCAGGAAGAGTAGCTGCTGAATGGGGATCCATAATAAATACAAATATAACCATAATCAATAAATTAACCAATCAATGTATTTGCATCGGCATGCATTTAGATTTTGTACACCACTTGCCTGCAAATTCAAACACATGCCAGAGATGCCACTCCATACAGGCCAGCCTAAATGATTGGCATGGGATACATCTTATGTCAGAATTCACAACTCGTAGCAGGTTAGGAGAATTAACGTAATAGGTGAGGAGAATTGGGTTAATGTTAGGAAAAGAGTTAAGGTTTGCTAAAATGCAAAACAATTCTACTTGACAAGATGTATGCCATCTAGCAATAACCCAGTTCCACTGCATGCAGGAGCCTACATTTCTAGACAAACAAACACAAAGAGAAAAAAGTTATTGTATTGAATATAGAAACGCGCAATTTTCATATGTTGATGGGGTGGAGATGATGAATATGAAGTAGAACATGACATTTCCCCTTCAACGACGACTCACCATCAAGATTGTAGCTGTGTGTAACGTTAGCTAAACAGCAACACTATTGTTTTATCCCAAACACGTCAGAAGCTTCTGCTCGTGTCCAAATCCATCGAGGGAACGTCAACCTTCAATTGACATTTCGGGGTGACGGTAACAATTTAAGTTTTATGTTCACAGCTAGAACCTTTAATGTGAAAGTAACGCTATGTCACTAATTAATTGAAAGATTGACGGTTGCTATGCATTAGGAAGCCAAACAAGGCTTGTCACAACTTGTCATTACAGAACTCTTGGCATATCACGAAAGTGAGTTTATCCTGCTGGATAAGAAGGACAGGTAAATAGTTTAGCTTACAAATTCACTAACCTGTTGGATAAGGTCAGGTGAATCGTTTGGCTTGCAAATTCAGTATAGAGAACATTTCGACCTATCTTGCTTCACTAACTTAACGTTGCTAGTTCGTTTTTTTGCTGTGGTTCCTGTAATGTCCAAGGACGATTAATAACAGTTCCGACCTAGCTCACTTTCGTTATATGGGCATTCATCGTGCATTGATCATATATAGGGCTGTAGTCAGAGAAATCCTGTGCTAACTTGGCTGATGTGTTAAGTATTTTGGGCGTTACCTTTCAGTCTACAGCAGGTCTCATACAATGGTGGACCATAACGTTGTGAACAAGCGGCTGCCGAGAATGGCGGCCTCTCTGCTGAAGCGTTTTCCCTCAGAGGGCGAGCCCGGTATGGGGATGCACCACCGGATCAGCAGCAGTGGTGGGGCCATGGGGCGAGATTTCGACTGTAATGTCGATGACCCTCTGGGCTTCGACAAAACCCTATGTATTGATGGTGGTGGTTCCAGGACCCCAAACCTGCTGGGGCCGTTGCTGACAGAAGACTGCATGCCTGTCCAGAGGTCATCTTCCCCCAGGCTCCCTCTGCAGGGCCACAGGTTGATGCCAGCTGACCTGGAGGATTTTAGCGATGACTGTGACGGGTACTCTCTCCCAGGCACACCGCCCCGGTCCGAGGGGGACATCAGCTTCCTCAAACAAGGGGTCCTGGACCAGTTGGACAACCTGGAGAGCAGCCCCAAGAGAAGCAAGCGGGTTGGAGGTGGGTGAGGGGCCAAGTGTCCCTTGTAAAATAGGTCTTCTGACCTCAATGGGACTTCCTGGATAAATAAAATTGAGGGAACAGGCTACTTTCTCTGTAAAGGCACACATAGTTAAAGAGATACTTCAGGATTTTGGCAATGGGGCCCTTTATCTACTTCCCCATAATCAGATTAAATTGTGGATACCATTTTTATGTATCTGTGTCCAGTATGAAGGATGTTAGAGGTAGTTGCGCTAACACTGGAAGTCTATGGGTATCTGTATGCTATCAGATACTCATAGACTTCCAACGATTGCGCTAACGCCAGTTAGCATTGGCTCGCGAAATCTCTAACTTCCTTCATACTGGACACAGAGACATAATAATGTTATCCACGAGTTCATCTGACTCTAGTTAAGTAGCTAGATGAAGAGCCTCGTTGCCAAAATCCAGAAGTATTCCTTTAAGCACACTTTAGAAAGAATTTAATGAACATCTCCTCTAGCTGTGTTTCCAGTAGGTTACACAGACTGGCATAAACATCGAATGGCAGCAGTGTGCAGCGAGAGGTTTGAGCGCCTCCTGAGGGAGTGTCCAGAGTTCCATAGCTGCAAAAGCCACCTGGCTGCCTTTGTCCTAGAGAGAGGTGAGTTCTCCCATACTGCTCACTATAGGTTTCATTCCAGACCCAAAATAAGAATTCACCCCAAAATATGACCCACTGCATTTTTCACATTGGGTAAATGTATACTCAGTGTGAAACACTGTTCAGCCTAATCTTACATCAACAGTGTGTGTTTATGGGGTGTATTGTTGGTGTATCCTCAGAGGTGATTGACACCGGGGGCCAGTCCTGTGAGCGCTATGAGGTGGTGGCATTGGGCACAGGCCAGTCGAGCTACAGCGGCTGGCTTTGCTTCAGTGGCACCGTGGTGCATGACTGTCATGCCATCGTCATCGCCAGACGGGCTCTCCAAAGGTAGACTACATCCTGGTCGTGTTCATTAGGCACCAAATGGAATAAACAAACTGAAACAGGGAGGGATTACTTGGACTTGTCCAATTTGAAACGCTAATTTTTCTGTTCCGTTTTCCTTTGTGCCCTAATGAACACAACCCTAATAGGATCCCTCTGATAATCCATTGTCTTCTCTTTTTGAGTTCAGCGCTGCCATTATTACTGGATATCAGGAAATAATGTTAATATTCCTTTTTTTATGTACAGGTATTTGTTCAAGCAGCTGCTGCTGTTCTTCAGCCACGACCCCAAGCACAAGGAACGCTCCATCTACCAGAGCACCTCCGACAGTCACCTGCTCCAGCTCAAGCCCCAGATTTACCTGCACCTCTACACCAACCAGACACCAAAAGGCGCCGCTCAGTGCATCCTCATGTAAGTGTGTTGTTCACGTCAAAGTGCGTGTGTATACATTTTTGGGTACTGTATATGTGGGTCTTTCTATAAGCTAGTGTACCAGTGACAATTTCCTACACAGTACAACTTGTTACAGCTGCTGATAAGTCATTTATAATAATCTGCAAAAAAAAAAAAATCATGTCATTACATTAAGATATAAAGGGGATCATAACTATAGTCAATACAATTCATGAGTTTAACCTGTTATCATGGTTGGTGTCTTGAAAGATTTGTTAAACATTGTGACATAAAACATTTTCTGTACTTGTGTTTATGGCAGTGTAAGTTGTCCTTATATCATATTAGGCATTAATCAGCTAAATTGGACATTGAACTTGAACCTTGTAAGAATCCTGGATCTAGCTGTCAGTTTCTTTTGTATGGAGATCTCAGAAATGCAGTGTAACTACCTAACATAGGGGTAGGCAACCCTGGCCCTGATGTTTTTGGTTTAACAGACCTGGAAGACCAGGTGTGTTGAACTTAGGCAATCACTGAACTGATCAATTATCTCAGTCGGTCAGGTGTGGTACCTAGTTGGAACAAAATCCTGTGGCTGTCCAGGAACAGGGTTTCCTTCCCACTGACCTAACATTTTGTGTCTACTTATGTTACGGGGTGAAAACAGTTTTCATGGGCACACAAATACAAAATCGAATGCTTCTAACCGAAAAAGTTACCGTACCTTGATCCTTAAATAATTATGCATAATACTTGTTGGATGTGCAGGCACTTGATTCCAGCTGGTTAGTTACGCCTTGATATTTTCACACATCATCTGCTCCAGGAAGGAATTTTCTTAATGACAGTCAAGTGACAAAGAGCTGTTGTGATAGCGCAAGCGATGCAACAACAGCCTAAGTGCTGGAAAAAAGGTATTCACGAGTAATGTCCAGAATATTTTGGTGTATCATGCGTTACTCCGGTGAAGACCGTTGTGATTGGATCCACGTTGATCTATATCCCTAGTGAATTGATGTTGATCATCTGTAGTCTGCTTGATTTACAGCAGGATCTCATTAGATTTAAAAGGAAAGCGTTACGGTAACAAATTCATATTTTCATATGTATTTGTGCCTCGGATTGGACAGTCTGCAGTGCTTCATTTTGTAGGATAGGCTATTGCGCAACACCCAATGCTATTCCTATACATTTTTCAGGATATAATGACAACAAATTACATGGCCTAGTGGCCTTATTCACAATATGATCTGGTAATGAAATAACATGACAAATACATGTCTTCCACGTTAGACCTGCAATTTTAACAATACAAGGGCCTTAAAGTAGCCTACTTGAATGTGGAGCTCAGAAAATCAAGTACTGGAATAGGCTGACCCTGAAAATCAGACATTTCCTCAACTTGGTGCGTGAAAAGTCCTTGTTGTTATTGTAGCCAATTTATAAGTTCTCCTGCTCCCTGCTCCCTTAATTTTCTATCAGATTTTGTGAGAGATGTGTTTCCTTCACTTCAATTTAAGGGTGGTGCTGTTATTTTGAGGACGATAACTTCTAATGTTGGCGTCAACTTGGCTTTCCAATACAAATCCTTCTATTAAAAAATTAACCTGGGTTTTGGTCACCTTCCCAATATAAAAACAACGATGGTGAAATTAATGCTACCGCTATGCTTGGCTTTATTACTTGTGCCTGCGTTGGCCACATAGGCTAGAGAAAAATCTATTTAGTCAGGCAATGTCCACATTATTCTCATATTTTAGAATGTAATAATAAATTGAATATCAATGTCTTGGCAAAAAAAAGTGGTAATGGCATACTTTTTATTTTACACTTTGTGGGCGGGGGGGTTCTATATTAGGCCCTATATGTACAATTATATAAATGACACAATTGAATATATTGAGGTCCTTGATAATTAAAATGAAGTTCTTGAAAAAGTCCCTGGAAGTCCTTGCTTCAGAAAGTATTCATACCCATTGACATATTCCCCATGTTGTTACAGCCTGAACTCAATGTATTAAATTGTTTTTTTTCTCACCCATCTACACACAATACTCCATAATGACAAAGTGAAAACATGTTTTTAGACATTTTTGCAAATGTATTGAAGTGAAATACAGACATTTATAATTGACATAAGTATTCCCACCCATGATTCCATACATGTTACAATCGCCTTTGGCAGCGATTACAGCTGTGAGTCTTTCTGGGTAAGTCTCTTAGAGCTTTGTACACCTGGATTGTACAATATTCATACATTATTCTTTAAAAAATTGTTCAAGCTCTGTCAATTTGGTTGTTAATCATTGCTAGACAGCCATTTTCAAGACTTGCCATTGATTTTTCAATCTGATTTCATTCAAAACTTTAACTAGGCCACTCAAAAACATTCAATGTTGGTAAGCAACTCCAGTGTATATTTGGCATGGTGTCAATGTCTGCTTTTTATTTTTACCCATCTACCAATAGGTGACCTTTGCGTGGGATTGGGAAGCATTTGTGTTTGAATCTGTGTTTGAAATTCACTGCTTGACGGAGGAACCGCACAAATAATTGTATGTGTGGGGTACAGAGATGAGGTAATCATGTTAAACACTTATTGCACACAGAGTGAGTCCATGCAACTTATGTTACTTGTTAAGCAAATGTTTACTCCTGAACTTATTTAGGCTTGCCATAACAAAGGGGTTGAATACTTATTGACTCAAGGTATTTCAGCTTTTCATTTTTAATTACTTTGTAAACATTTCTAAAAACATATTTCCTCTATGACATTAGGGATATTGTTTGTAGGCCAGTGACACACAATGTACATTTAATCCATTTTAAATTCAAGCGGTAACACAACAAAATGTGGAAAAAGTCAAGGGGTATGAATACTTTCTGAAGGCTCTGTATAGTCCTAGGCCTATATTGTTGGATAGGTGAGTCATGGGTCAATTTGCATATATTCACTTTTACTTCTCTAAGTATACATGTGGAACTGCATGAAAATAATTTTTTGTTTCAAACCATTTAGAATTTTTAATCCAAATGTCACACGTCGGCCCCATTATTTATAGGAAGACCTAAGATGATCGTTACTTGGAGTAATATTATTTGACAATATATCAATTCTCTCTTGATACTCTAATGTATCGATTCCCCCCACCATCTCTTTTAACTATGTCCTGTACATACTCTTATCTGTCTCCCCACAGGAAGTCTCTGAGCAGCAGCTACTCCTCTCTGAAGCTGCAGTGCCACGCCAAGGGCTCCCTGATTCCTGTGGCCTTCCTCCACCCCAGTGTGTGGGGCGCCCGTGTCTGCTGCATGTCCGACAGCGACAAGCTGTGCCGCTGGACTGTCACTGGGATTCAGGGCGCGCTGCTTAGCCACTTCGTCCAACCACTGTACATCACCAGTGTGGTGCTGGGTAAACATTTTGCAACTGAAAAAAGCCAATGGCTTTAAAATTGAAAAAAGAAAGACCCACAGAAATGAAAAACTTAGATATACTGGTCTCTATTATTCAGGTGACTCCAGCCAGTACTCGGAGAAGGTGTCGGAGACGATCAACAAGCGCCTGGGCGAGGGGGGCTGGGAGGAGCTGCTGGCCCCGCCATTCAGCAGGAAGCAGATTTTCTTCCTCAGCAGTGAGGGGGTGGGGCCTCCACTCAGCCCTGCCCACTGCACAGACCTCAGCATCAACTGGTGCCTCGGGGACACCAGCATCGAGGTCCTAGACAGCACCAATGGCTTCACTGTGGACCGGTATGTCAGAGCAGAGCAGGTCCTGGGGCCTGGGATGTTGGTTATATCAGGGCAAAGGACACAGTAGGGTGCAATCTTACATTCTACTACTTACTAGATATAGATTAGTACTTTAGACATCTGCATTGTGGTGAGAGTTTTCTTTGGTACCTCAGGGATGGTAATGTTTTTAGTCTTCTCTCTGTCCCTCAGTTCCCCGTTTGTGAGTGGCTCTGGCTTCTCCAGCAGGCTGTGCAAGAGGGCCCTCTACAGTAACTTCCGCAAAATTGCAACTCTGGGAGGATACCGCTGCCTACAGGATCTCCCCACGTACCACAGTGCCAAAGTATGTGTGTGTGTTAATTGCTAATCATTGAAAATGTAACCTGAATTGTATAAGCTACTCCCAGTTTGAATGAACATATTTATAATTGGCAGGGATGTGTCATTTATCATGTAATGCTGGATTATTTGACTGACGATTTGACTTTTTCTTTTGAAGGTATGAATGTGAGCCATTGATATATGTAGTCTGTGGTGAATGATTTGTGGAACCTTGTTGTTGCAGGTGGAGGCTCACTCCTACCAGAATGCCAAGACCGTGGTCAACCAGCAGTTCCTGTCCAACAACGCAGGTCCATGGAACTCTAAACACCTGGTGGACAGCTTCAGTCCCTGAGCCCCTCAGAGTGGAGGGTGGCACGGGGGTCCATTAGTAAGGGTTTCTTTTGAAGGACAGAAGCGGTTGGAGTCTGTTACTTTCTGCATTAAAGGTATTCCCCCTGAGTTTTCCTATGTTCAAATAAGCAGTATTGTACGCTCTGTGTGCCAAGTTTGACAGGTATGTCTCCCCATTCTGTTTTCATCAAGTATTCAACAATGTGCAAAATAAAGAGAACTCTGAAGTTAATCAGATTTAAATCTTGAATTAAAGGTGAGCATGAAAACTAAAACTAGGCCCTGTAATAGACTAAAGTCCTGTCCAGGGTGTGTACTTGTGCATTAAGCTGCTTCATGCTACAGAATCAGGAAAATCGCAACTGCCCTATGAGCCGTTCTGGCTCGGACAAGGCTTACTTACAGGTCCCATGAATTTAAGAGCTTTTTAATGCCTTTTGGAGTGCAATTGAATACCAATTTTGGGGTCTCCGCGCACCACACACCTGCTAATATTCCTCTCCAAGAATCAGCCCGTGTTGGCAAAAAGTTGCATTTTTAGGGCTATAGCCTAGATGGCTCATATTATCAGGCTGGTGTGCTATTTTAGCAATGAGCATAATCCTGTAGCCTAATGGATGTAGTAGCATAGTGGCTAGGCTATAGATGGCTGAAGCATGGGGTTGCCCATCTTTATTTGTTTAGGCTACCCCAATGGGCTGATCATTAGCTAGATCAAACTCGTGTTCAGAATTTTGGCTTCGATATCAATACCAGCTTAGTGTAATGATACTCCATACCATATCAGTACCACTGTCGGAAAAATGCCTTAGTAAAATATACAGCAGTGTTCCTGTATAAAACATGTGGTCAACTCTATTTGGAGAGCTAGGCCACTGGGTATGCAGCCTTTTGATCCAGCACTACTCAAACACATCGGAGTCTGCTTAACAAGGTTCTGTTGAGTTGTAGAATCTGGTGTGTTGGTGTAGGGCTGGAACAAAAGTCTGCACACCCAGTAGCTCTCCTGGAGGTATTATGCTGTAACATTAGCATACAACAAAAAATTCTAATAAAATTATTCCCTCATTCAATGAATAAGGTATAAAATGGCTATACTTCAAAGCAAGGTAGCTAAACAGGAGGGCTCGACTGACTTTATCCAGTCCAAAGTAAGACATTAAAATACACAAAATAAAAACGCAATATGTAAAGTGTTGGTTTCATGAGCTGAAATAAAATGTCCCATAAATGTTCCATATGCACAAAAAGCTTATTTGTCAAATTCTGTGCACAAATTTGTTTACATCCCTGTTGGTGAGCATTTCTCATTTGCCAAGATAATCCATCCACCTAACAGGTGTGGCATATCAAGAAGCTGATTAAATAGCATGATCATTACACTGGTGCACAGTGTGCTGGGTAAATTAAAATGTTGTCACGCAATGCCACAAAATTACTTCGGTAAGAGGATGGCAAAGTCACTGTCCGTCATTTTCTGTTTATTGACCCAGCTCTAGTTAGTGTTGTCGTCGATCAAAATGTTGGCAGGGTTGGATATGTTTCTTTCTAAATGTAATCCGTTAGTTACCTGTCTGAAATTGTAATCAGTAATGTAACTTTTGGATTACCCAAACTCATTAACGTAATCGGATTACATTCCATTACTTTTAGATTACTTTCCCCTTAAGGGGCATTAGAAGAAGAAAAAACTGTATGCTATCAATTGAATGACATCTATTGCAGGATAAATCAATGGTAAAGTTTACATAGCTGGCCATACACTACCATTCAAATGTTTGGGGTCACTTAGAAATGTCCTTGTTTTTTAAATGAAAGCATATTTTTTTGTCCATTTAAAATAACATCAAATTGATCAGAAATTTGTTGTAAATGACTATTGTAGCTGGAAATGGCAGATTTTTTTTTGTGATTTAAAAAAAAAAAAAAGGAATATCTACCTAGGCGTACAGAGGCCCATTAACAGCAACCATCACTCCTGTGTTCCAATGGCACGTTGTGTTAGCTAATCCAAGTTTATCGTTTTAAAAAGCTAATTGATCATTAGAAAACCCTTTTGCAATTATGTTAACACAGCTGAAAACTGTTGTCCTGATTTAATGAAGCAATAAAACTGGCCTTTAGACTAGTTGAGTATCTGGAGCATCAGCATTTGTGGGTTTGATTACAGGCTCAAAATGGCCAGAAACTAAGAACTTCGTTTCTGGCAAAATAGCTAGAAACTAAGTGACCCCAAACTTTTGAACAGTAGTGTTTATGGATGTAAAATGTTACTTCATGGGTTGGTTTTTATTTATTTAAACTTTTATTTAACTAGGCAAGTCAGTTAATAACAAATTCTTATTTACAATGACAGCCTACCAAAAGGCAAAAGACCTCCTGCGGGGATGGGGGCTGGGATACATTTTTAAATATTTTTTTAAATAAAACACATCACAACAAGAGACCTAAGACAACAACACAGCATGGCAGCAACACATGACAACACAGCATGGTAGCAACACAACATGGCAGCAGCACAAAACATGGTACAAACATTATTGTGCACAGACAACAGCAAAAAGGTAGAGACAACAATGCATCATGCAAAGCAGCCACAACTGTCAGTAAGAGTGTCAATGATTGAGTCTTTGAATGAAGAGATTGAGATAACTGTCCAGTTGGAGTGTTTGTTGCAGCTCATTTCAGTCCCTAGCTGCAGCGAACTGAAAAGACGAGCCACCCAGGGATGTGTGTGCTTTGGGGACCTTTAACAGAATGTGACTTGCAGAACGGGTGTTGTATGTGGAGGATGAGGGCTGCAGTTGATATCTCAGATAGGGGGGAGTGGGTCTTGCGACGGGTATACAGAGATGGCCAGTTTATAGAGGAGTATAGCGTGCAGTGATGTGTCCTATAAGGAGTATTGGTGGCAAATCTGATGGCCAAAAATGGGAGAGAACATCTAGCTGCTCGAGAGCATACCTGCCAATCTATTAATTATGTCTCCGTAATCTAGCATGGGTAGGATGGTCATCTGAATCAGCTTTGATATGTGCTGAAAGATGGACACTGTACCGTCTAGCCATACTCCAATGTACTTGTATGAGGTGACTACCTCAAGCTCTAAACCCTCAGAGGTAGTAATCACACCTGTGGGGAGAGTGAGTAATGTTTGGTCTGATGCTATGGTCTGATGCTCAGAATTCTATTCATTCCAATAAACGTTATACCCCTTGATCTTCAAGAATAGGACTTGGAAAGATGGAAGTATAGATTAGCCTGTTTTACCTGAGCATGACCCCAAAACTAAGGACTTATTAGCCAGCCCTACCCTGTTGTTTATGATTTTGGAGGACTGATTGGGCTCATTTGATTCGAGTTGAAAAATAAATAATGCGCTCATGGAATGGCATGCTTTGAGCACTCCTGAAAAGTGCTATTTACATGTGAAAAATGAATGCCATATGCTGCATTTGCTATAGGCCTATTATTGACCTTTTTTGTTGGTGACACTTTGATAACTTGACGATATGCAGCTGTTTAAAGGGCACATTTACAGATAAAACAAAATGGTTGACCCGCCTCTGTTTTGGTAAAAAGCTGTGGGATGTAACCACTCTCAGATTAATAGACAGAGCTATGGATGCAAGGACTGACCATCCATGATATTAACATTATTGTTTTAACCATGTTATGAGGCTATACAGTGTTTGTTTACATTTACAATGTTTATAAACATTGAAGAAAAACACGCTTATATTTTGGGTTCTCATGGTGTGTGACTGACAGTTGAACTAAGCTCATGAGGCATTTAAGTTATATTCTTCAAGAATCAATGGAGATAAGTCCAATGGATGTAGCAACTACAGATTGCCCCTTTTTAATTCTATAAAAAGTGTGCAAGTTTGAGCATGTATCCATTAGGCCTATGGATAATTTTTTTTTAGCAGCATGAATTAGATTGAGCAATATTAGCCCCACTTTTATTCCATAGGCTTGGATCCGCACTATGCAGCTGTTGCAAGAGCGCCTTTTTCACTGGCTGTCCACTGGTTTCAAAAACAATGATTGATAGGCAGCTTAAACTTCTTGAATTCAACCATTATTGGTTTGAAATACACATTTAGATTTGTGAACAGCCATCCACAATCCGTAAAGAGCAAATAGCAAAATGAGAGTAGCAGTGTGATTCACATCAATGCGCAATGTAGAAATAAATAAATTATAAGTGATATCCGTATCGCCGTAGACTACAGGACTACTGTCATTTTTACCAATTTGTTTATTCAAATTGGATAATCTTTGGATGCTGACAGCAATAGCACAATTGGAAGACATAGCTTGGACTGTAGCCTAAAAAAGTATATTCCTGCTCTCCATCAAACACATGTGGTGTATCATCATAGTGGTCCCTGATTTTGTGGTCAGACTCGCTCAGGTGGAACAAACTTAAATTTGTGCCTTTTTTCAATGCTGATTTGAATGTCATTGAGAACAGTGTCAAATCGTTGTTTTTTTCACAAACATCCTTTCTGAATTTAAAAGTAATCATCCAGTTTTTCAAAAGTATCTGTAATCTGATTACAAGATTTTTGCTGTAACGGATTACAGTTACCGTTTTTCTTTTTGTAATCCCTTAAATGTTTCAGAATACATGTAATCCTTCCCTCCCCAGCCCTGTATATACAGTGGGGCAAAAGTATTTAGTCAGCCACCAATTGTGCAAGTTCTCCCACTTAAAAAGATGAGAGAGGCCTGTAATTTTCATCATAGGTACACTTCAACTATGACCGACAAAATGAGGGGGAAAAATCCAGAAAATCACATTGTAGGATTTTTAATGAATTTATTTGCAAATAATGGTGGAAATTAAGTATTTGGTCAATAACAAAAGTTTATCTCAATACTTTGTTATATACCCTTGGTTGGCAATGACAGAGGTCAAACGTTTTCTGTAAGTCTTCACAAGGTTTCCACACACTGTTGCTGGTATTTTGGCCCATTCCTCCATGCAGATCTCCTCCAGTGATGTTTTGGAGCTGGGCAACACAGACTTTCAACTCCCTCCAAAGATTTTCTATGGGGTTGAGATCTGGAGACTGGCTAGGCCACTCCAGGACCTTGAAATGCTTCTTACGAAGCCACTCCTTCGTTGCCCGGGCGGTGTGTTTGGGATCATTGTCATGCTGAAAGACCCAGCCACGTTTCATCTTCAATGCCCTTGCTGATGGTAGGCTTTGTTACTTTGGTCCCAGCTTTCTGCAGGTCATTCACTAGGTCCCCCCATGTGGTTCTGGGATTTTTGCTCACCGTTCTTGTGTTCATTTTGACCCCACGGGGTGAGATCTTAAGTGGAGCCCCAGATCAAGGGAGATTATCAGTGGTCTTGTATGTCTTCCATTTCCTAATAATTGCTCCCACAGTTGATTTCTTCAAACCAAGCTGCTTACCTATTGCAGATTCAGTCTTCCCAGCCTGGTGCAGGTCTACAATTTTGTTTCTGGTGTCCTTTGACAGCTCTTTGGTCTTGGCCATAGTGGAGTTTGGAGTGTGACTGTTTGAGGTTGTGGACAGGTGTCTTTTATACTGATAACAAGTTCAAACAGGTGCCATTAATACAGGTAACGAGTGGAGGACAGAGGAGCCTCTTAAAGAAGAAGTTACAGGTCTGTGAGAGCCAGAAATCTTGCTTGTTTGTAGGTGACCAAATACTTATTTTCCACCACAATTTGCAAATTAATTCATTAAAAATCCTACAATGTGATTTTCTGGATTTTTTTTTCTAATTGTGTCTGTCATAGTTGAAGTGTACCTATGATGAAAATTACAGGCCTCTCTCATCTTTTTAAGTGGGAGAACTTGCACAATTGGTGGCTGACTAAATACTTTTTTGCCCCACTGTAGGCTACTTTGCACTCTCCTCTCTCCCAGTGTTGCCAACTCCTCAGTAAGGAAAGTAGCTATTGGCTGTCCTAAAAGTCGCTAGAAGTTGTTAAATGACGTCATCACCTAATTTGCATAAATGTCCACGTACATGTAATTGTGATGGACACTGTAGGAGAGAGGAATAGCGTCATGGGAGAGACAAAAAGTGGGAAAAAATACCCTAAATATGTTTAGAACTACAAATGAACTTTCTTCTGTTGATTCTTCTTTTTTTTATGTCACAATTCCAACCCTCCTCCTTTATCCAGGCTTGGGACTGGCAAAAGTGACCCAAAAGAGACACTCTGGCGGAGTTACTTTTTTTTTTTTTTAATTTTTTTGTTACATTTGGTGTTTAACCTTATGACCACTTCGGCGCCTACAACAAGTCACAGTAAACAGTAAAACATTTTTAATCATAACATTTTTTACATTGTTTTGTATACAATCAAAATGGACCAAAAAGAGACAATAGAAAAAAATGTCAATGGCAATGTGAGAAAATCATGGTAACTAGTCTGGCCCTAATTCAGGTTAATTGTTTTTTTCTTCTCCAGACCCCCCCTCCACACACACACACAGGCTGTGCTGGCTCACAGAAAGAGTGGGTCATCGTAATTTTGGTCAAGGCTCTCTATGGCAGGTTCAGCAACTGAGGGAGCTGACTTAAATGAGTAAGCAGCTGATGTGCCAAAAAGCTGCAAAACATTATCAGGCAGCTGGTGCTCATAGCAAGCCTCACCAGACATCTTCAGTCCATATTGAATGTACAGGATGGAGTTAAGGGTATGCAAGGACATCCGATTTCTAAGTTTGCTTTTTACCACACTCATCTGGCTGAAGACTCTCGACTTCAGCATTTGAGTGTGGCAAGGACAACACAAACACAGCAGCCATGGAAAGTTCATGAAATGGGTTGATATCAGCTGCATCCCTGAACTTCCAAATCTCACTCCAGAAGCCCAGTGTGTTTTTTGTCTTATTCCATTTACTAAGATGGATGGCACGCCATTGCTGGACAATCTTGTCTATCTCTGCAGGGGAGTAGCCAAGGAGCTTGGCTATTTTTTTCTATTTCTCCAGGGCTCTTATTGTGCTTTAGAGTTTCCTCCACATTGAAAACTGACATGTACTGCAATGCTTCGAAGTTGCCCGGCAGTCTCACTCTCAACTCATTAGTGAAGGAGATGGTGAAGGCTACACACCTCTTTCGGACATTGTTTTCCTCCTCAGGCGCAAGGTGGAGCTCAGCTGCCTTTGATTCAAAAAGGTAACCAAGGTACGGTTTGGGACTGAGGTATCCATCTATTGGCCCTTTGAGTACATCAACATTTGCCAGTGGATTCAGCACCCTGCTGCTCACAGACTTGATCAGGCTAACCAAGCTGTCAAGTAGCTTAAGAGGATCTACTTGCTCTCCCTCAAAAGCCTTGATGGCCAACTGTACCTCACCCAGCACTACTGTACCTCACCCAGCACTACTGTACCTCACCCAGCACTGACTTCAAAAAAGTCAGATACAATATGTTTTGAAGATCACTGTACATGGAGTATAAAACCTCAGCCATGTGGCAGTGTTCACTGGACTTGGTGACTGCGAAATGCAGCCTCCCACTGGTCCAAAATGCATGAACCACCGGTTCGATGGAGAGCCAACGTGTGGCACACACCTTGGTTATCTGTAAAGGTTTCTCCCCACAGTTGGTCTCATATATGGCCTTGTAGGCCCCCCAGTGCTTTGGAGACACTGAACCAGTTATAAGTCTCTTGTACCAAGTACTCCACACTACGGGGGATGGTGTCATTGGAAGCATGACTTACAGCAAGCTGCAGAGAGTGGCACACACAGCGAATAAGAACCAGATATTTGAGGCCATACTCCTCCTCCAGCACTTTATGGACCCCATTGTTAATCCCCGTCATAAGAGGCATCGTCAGTCCCTATCCACAGGAACTGTTATAATGCTTTGTTTGCCTTTTGAGAATTTTTTGAGTAGAAATCAGCCTTACAATACAGGCAGTATGCCCGTGTATCATCTCCAATTAACGGCTTCAACCAGCCTTTGAATTCAGGGTTTGATTCCCACTCCTTTCTGTATTTTTGAGTGTATAGTTTAGACTGAGACATGATGAGCTAGCCAGCTAGATGTTTAGTTTATGTCACAGAGAGGCGCACACACACACACATTGGACAAGGTGAGTAAGTGACTGAGGCTGTGTGAGTCAAATGCAGTGATTTAGTTTAGACCAAAGAACATTTGACATTTACATCCCACCCTGGATGTAAGCCAGGGCGGGATCAGCCAGCTGCGGCTTCCCACATGTGCAATTCATTTGCAGTCTAGACGCAGAGGGGTGAACATCTCCTGCTCTGACTGCAGCTGGGAGGGACTGCTGCGCGAGGACTGGGCTGCCTGTGAGTGCTTTGGGACAGGGGTGGGGCCCACGGCAGCACTCGCTGCTTGTTGAGAAGAGTAAGAACGATATGTGCTTTCACGTCAGTCTCCAAAAGTCTCCAATAACACCAGAAAAAGTCGCTAGATTTGTCGCCAGTCGATTTTTTTGGGATAATGTGTAGCAAGAGGGGTCTGAATACTTGCTAAATATTGCAACAAAGTCGCTAAATTGGCAACACTGCTCTCTCCCTTGGTAACAGTCCGACTCGCACCCGCACATGACTTGTACACACAGAGGTGCATGTGGTTGGCTTTTATGTACAGTAGAATGTCAAAGATACAAACCTAAGAGTTAGACTGACCGGAGTTAAGGACTGACCATTCAACCGAATGGGCAATAACAAAGTAAAGGACTTTTGCCTTTTAAACATTGCCAACATGTGCTAAAGACCAGTGTCTGGCTTAAGGATAAAAAAAACAAATATGCAATCGAAATTGTCCATATGGATTTTAAGTGAATGGCAAATGCGCATAAAGATACTTTTCTATATATAGTTTATGTGGACACCCCTTCTGCTATTTCAGCCACACCCTTTGCTGACAGGTGTATAAAATTGAGCACACAGCCATGCAATCTCCATAGACAAACATTGGTAATATAATGGCCTTACTGAAGAACTCAGTGACTTTCATCGTAGCACACCGACATAGGATAGCCACCTTTCCAACAAGTCAGTTTGTCAAATTTTCTCCAATTGCCTACGTCTTGAAGCCAAAATTGGCATCATGTATACTGTGCTAATGACTTCACAAATGTGTAACAGAGCAATGTACAATACAGACATTTGGGTAAGCGAGGCATTTGCCGGCACCTTTATGAACCTACGCTATTGGAAAGTTAGACATTTAAGGGTTCTGAATGACTTTCATTCCCAATGTGTTTGTATCTCCAAGGTCCTACTGTATAATAAGAGCAATTTAAAGTCAGTTTACAGCAGTTATCAATCATATTTATTTACATGTTCTACAATATCTCCGTACAATAGTACATAAGGAGACTACATCAACATAGTAGACAAAAGGAGAATTAGTTTAAAACTGTCTCACATAAAAAAAGGAACATACAGAAATCAGTCCATAATCTCAATAAGTATGCACACCTTTACAAATGACGGGGCCTTATCGCTCTAACATGTTTATCAGATAGAACCTGTTTTCAACATGATACAACAGGACACTTTAGGAAACATTACATTATTACCGCACTCTAAAATTAGGCAAGTTTTAGAATCTCTCTGAGCCTTAAACTAGACTCCATTTTAATGATCTGAGAAATGGGGGAAGAAACAAATAGGCTCTTAATTTGTGCAAGAAACCCCTAATTCTGCTTTGAGTTTCTGTATTTCCCTTGGCGGGATAACACACAGTTCATAATTTAAACATTTACGCAGACAGTAGGGTTACTCCTATAAAATACAGTAACTCGGAACACAACCCACTAAAAATGTCTGGAGTAAATGACTCAATGAAAGAAATGGAACAACCTTGTACCCAGTGTAAAGGAACACACCCGTCCAGCTCCACAGGAGGGGCAGATAGTGCAGCATTGTCTGGGCTATAGGGCCGGACGTCCATTGAGCTTGTCATGCATGAGGGCCAGGGCCCCACTGGTGAAGTCTCGGAGTATGTGCATCGTCTCCCTCTGCAGCTGCAGCGACTCGCGCACAAACTCCTGCTGCGTCTCGGCCAGCTGCTGCACTGACTCGGACAGCAGTTCCAGGGAGCGCGACACCGTCTCTAGCGCGGTGTTGGTGGCGTGCTGCTCCTGAATGCTCAGCGAGGCACTCTGCAACATGCTCTCCCTGGCGTTCCGAGGTGGCTGGCCTGCTGTAGGTGGTGCGGCGGAAAACGATGAGGGCGAGGGCTGGGTGCCTGTGGAGGGGTGTGGTCCGCCGCCGCTCCCCTGGTTGTCCTCTGTGAGGCTGGACGTCTGTGAGGTAGAAGGGGGCAGCTCGTCCTGACGCTCGTCATCTGTCTGCCCAAACTGGTTCTCAGTGTCTAGGGAAAGGCAAGAGGTGACACTGAACTTGTGCGTGTGTTTGAGGTTACACATACCACATAGTGATGGGGGGAGAAATCGATAGTTACACATCAGGATATACATTTTTACAATATCGTATTGACATTGTCGCAATATTTTTGCTCTAGTTGGCTGTAACTGCACCAAAACTCCGGTATTTTGTATTCATAGCTTGTTCTCCATCTTTTAAAATAGGTTTTCAGAGCTTATTTCCATGACTGATAAAAACAGTTTTCTCATGGCTTTTGTCCCTCTGCAGCAGACATGTAATATAGTGCCTTCAGAAAATATTCATATCCCTCTACTTATTCCACCTGATTATAGCCTGAATTCAAAATTGATAAAGTTGTTTTTTTGTCATCCATCTATACACAATACCCCATGACAAAGCAAAAAAATATATATATATTTTGCAAATGTATTAAATTAAATACAGAAATAACTGGGTATTCACACCCAGAGTCAATACATGTTAAAATCACTTTTGGCAGTGATTACAGCTGAGTCTTTCTGAGTAAGTAACAGAGCTTTGCACACCTGAATTGTACAATATTTGCAAATTATTTTTTAAATTATTCAAGCTCTGTCAAGGTGGATGTTGATCCTTGCTACAAAGCCATTTAAGTATTGCCATAGATTTAAGCCGATTTAAGTAAACTGTAACTAGGCCACTCAGGAAGATTCAATGTCGTCTTGGTAAGCAACTCCAGTGTATATTTGGCCTTGTGTTTTAGGTTGTCCTGTTGAAAGGTGAATTTGTCTCCCAGTGTCTGTTGGGAAGCAGACAAACAGGTTTTCCTCTAGGATTTTGCCTGTGCTTAGCTCTATTCCCTTTTTTTTGTGTTATCTAAATTTATATATTTTTTTTAAATCCCTAGTCCTTGCCAATGTCAATCATACCCATAATATGATGCAGCCACCACCATGCTTTAAAATATTTAGTGGTACTCAGTGATGTGTTGTGTCTCAATTGAATCCAATTAAAATGCAGGCTGTAAATACAATGTGGAAAAAGTCAAGGGGGTCTGAATACTTTCTGAAGGCACTGTATGGTGAGCAATATGTTTGGAACATCGAATCGCAATACATATCGTATCAGCACCTAAGTATTGTGATATCGTATCGTGAGGTCCCTGGCAATTCCCAGCCCGTATACCACACATCCGGCAGTATTTTACAAGCGTATTTCTAGTACTGCAATACCAGACAAATCGGACCCTATAGACAAATAAAGCGAGTTGAATGTTGGGTCAACGCAGTTACCTTCACCAGTGGGTATCTCGTACTGCATTTCGTAAGAGGGATGTGAAGAATCTCCTGCAACAGAAAATCTAATATGTGAATATGCACCCTCGATAAACCCTCACCTTGAAAGTTGTGTGTGGTGTATAAATTGAACAACTCAGACCCTTCCAGTTTCAAATTAGATAACTCACTGGACGAGCCACTGTAGGTTGGCATAGAATGGTCATCTTTGGGTTGAACCGGGGGTATGGGTGTGTGGCCAGGGCCTGGCATGGGCATCCCCATGGAAAAGGACATGGGCATTGCCGAGGAAAGCGTGGAGGGTGGTGGCATCGAGACGTCTATTCCTTCATTGGGGTAACTGTGTATCCCCGCCATGTCCTCTTCCTCGTCCTCCTCCTCTGGTCCTTCATCATCATCTCCCTCCTTGAAAGCCCCATAATGGAGACCTGGCACCCGGCTTCGCTTTCCATCCAGCTCCAAAATCTGATGCACAATGTTCTCTGTGGGGCTGAGGTCGCGGGACAGCCGCGAGTTGATCCCCTTGAAGTTGGCCCCCGACCGCATGGCGGCCACCTTACGCTTGGTGTCGCACTTGAGGTCGGACCACTTCTTGATGATCTCGATGACCTCACGCTGGCTCTCCCCGATCTCATTCACACTGGCTGTGATCTCCGCCCACACGCGCTTCTTCACATCCGTTGGTACACCGCGGTTAAACTTCCCTGTAAGAGTCAGAGGGACAATTAATAAGAAAAGGATCAAATGCTGGTGTTTGTTTGGCCATACATACTGGTGTCTAAGAGGAGCCGGTACTTGAGCATAAGACAAGAGTTACTGTGCCTCTGCAAAATTAAAGCATGACCACGTGTCTATATTCTGAAAAGAAACACAGGCATGAGCCTGGGATGACACCCAAATTGGGATAAAGTTTTAAACAATTTTTTTATTTTTATCATCACATCAACATGAAGTGCTGCAGGGTACAGAGGTACATACCGACAACGATGTGCCGATTCTTCTTCACTTCATCTAGGAGGATGTGGACCTCACTGAAGGTAAAGCGAGCTTTTCTCTTTTTGAACCGCGTGACACTGTCCTCATTGAAGAAGTGCGAGGCAGACATCTTCCACAATACCTCTTATCTCTCTGGTCTGCTTCTTTCTCGCTGGTCTCTGCCTTCAGTCCTCCTAGTAGGGATACTACTAGCTCTTCTGGAGCCAAAAATGTAACTCATAATAATACATCACTGGACCTCTATCACATACCCAACAGCGTACAACTAAAAGGAAACATTTGATACTGAATACAAATATCAGATTACAAAATAACAATTTGAGTAATTGTTGATTGATAATATAATAAGGTGGATAAGATAAAGAAAATCAGCAAGTGCATCTAAATTCAGCTACAGTAAAGTGTGCCCGCAAATGAGCGTCTGTACTCATTAGCTAGTTAATTGAATTCAATTTGGTTCCCCCAATCACAACATTGCATGACAGAATCATGAATACAAACCTTGCACCCTATAAATTACTTGCACAGCTGTCAAAGTCTAGCGCAATCCCTTTGTTGACCAGTCATCAGCCTGTCTTGCCAAGAAGACAGACGCAACCCGAGTATCATCATCATCATCATCATCATCGTCAGACAGCAGTCAGTGCTCTCTTGATTTAGCTCGGTTTACGGGCTAGACTGCTAGCTAGCTACATTAGTTCACGTTAACTTACCCATACCCAAAAAACGTACTTGTTAGTTAACTAGCTAACTAGGATGTTATCTATGCGATAGCGGCGAAACCGGTTAGTAACTGCAATATGGTAACATATTTGGACTTTTTAAAAACAATGCCTTAACATCCAAAATGCCGTTACTGCTCATTGTTCACATTTTGGGCGTTTTTTTCGTGAACAAGTAAGCTAGCTAGCTATGTTAGCTAGTCACGTCTTAACAAGATTGTAGCTAGCAAACGTTTGCGCACGCAATGTCGCCTCTTCATTCATTTTACGAGACTGAAAAATAACACCAAAATAGGCTAGATATTTGTAATATTGCTTTGCATTACAGTTTTACCTTTGAGGGAAAGAAAGGTTGTGATTTCTGCGATTAGTCCGAAAACTTCGTAGTTAGCTAGCCACAGTCCGATGTCTCGCGCTAGTTTGTACGCAAGCTCAGTACGTGTTTTTTCTGGAATGAGAAGTCCTGCGACTGACCACAATGCGTGAGCTATGGCGCTGTTGAAATCATACGTTGAAATGACAAAAGCACGGAATCACTTAGTTAACTTTCCCAAGCACCTAAAAAAAACGTAATATAGAAGTAGCTAATAAGCTTTTCATCATAATGAAGAAACAGTGGTCAAGGTAACCACGACGGGTGATACATGTATTAATCCAGCCATCAGGTAAACACAACCAGTATTCCCAGAGCATGGGTGAAACAAACTGATGAAATGTTAGCCATCCAGGACATCTAACATTACTCAAACGAAAGCCCGCAGCATCATCAAGGACCCCACACACCCCAGCCATGAGCTGTTCACTCCCTTACTGTCGGGCATATGGTATCGGAGCATGAAGTCCGATATAGACTGCCGAACACTTCAACTGGGCTGACCACCTGCACTTCAGCACGCACATACATTCACTCTACCAGATATGTTATTGCTAAATACCGCACAATTTTTAAACACTTGTAAATATTGGACTCTAAATTGTGCCTTCCTGTATTATGCTAAAATTCTTATTCTATTGAGCCATTTACTTTATGTTCGTATTATTTTTTTATTGTTGAAGGAACCTGTAAGTAAGCATTTCATTGGACAGGGTATACCATGTTTATCCTGTACATATGACTGATACAACTTTGTAGATGAGTACGCTTGAGGTGTTGAAATAACACAAGCACTACATTGTTAGGATTACTTTAATTCCATACAAAATTACACAGGTCATTTCAGTGACTTATGGCAACAGTTACCAATTATGTGTAGCGACACCATGTATGTCATAGTTATAGACTTTCAGAACTGGCTTAAAAATGATTGGTAAATGATTACCTTTTGAGAGCTATTGGAAAGAACCTCTACAAAGGTGAATGCTGTCTTTTCTTCAATTCAAAAGGAAAACAAGCAGATACTCTTGGTTGAATGCAAGACCAGCATCGAGTGGCCCAGAGGTTCTCAGTGTCAGCCCATAGAACCACTGTGTGTGCAGGTTTTAGTTCCCACGTTAGTCTACAACTCCCCCTTTGTTGTATGAAAAAGCTGTATTCACATTGTGTAGGTTGCAAATAATGTATGGAAACCTGCATACACTGGGGGACTGGCACAGGGGGTCCATGGAGTGGTCTAAAGCACAGCATCAAGTAGATAGAAATGGAGTGGTTTTGTAAACACCTGTAGGCATGTCCTAAGCTCAGGAATACATGGTCAACTGGAGCCACTGCAAAGAAACAAATTAAAACAATTGTTTGACATCAACCCTGTACAATGGTGGGTTTTGACCTCTTGTGTGATAGGAACACATTGTACAGTGATGCCAAAAACCAAAGTAGCTTTGCTAGGCTAATTACATTCAGAATACCATCTCATTGGTACAGCTTGTAAGTGTGACATGCTTACCTCTTGAATGTTGACCTTGATGGTTCCATCGTTATCCTTGTCTAAGGTGTTGAAGGCACCTGAAATCAGGAAAATACAACAGATGGTACTCCTTTGAAAATAATGGGGTACATAATCATTGGAATATTTTATTGGCAAAGCTGTTTTCTCTATTCAAATGGCAGCTCTAATGAAGGCCTTGAGGTCAACAAGGCTCTATCAAGAGCAGTGTGCAGGTTTCTTATCAACTGTTACCATGCACCTGCAAAAAAAGATAGCTCAGATGTGCAACTGACTTTTGAATAGAGAAAACTGCCAATAAAATATTCCAATGATTATGTACCCCATTATTTTCAAACGGAGTACCATTAGTTGTGCTGACACATGTACCAAAAGGTTAATGCATATGGTTTCTATATTTAAACTCTATACAGAGCTAAAAGAACCCCTACCATGACGACGATATGGAAATGAGCAGGGAATCAGACTTACGACACATAGCATCCAGTCTCACAAGACAGCCAATGTAATTGTCAAAGTCCAGGTCCCCATTCTCTTCGCTGTATCTGCGGATGATCATCTGGAACAACTGGTCGTTGAGGCGGAAGCCTGGGTCCAAACCATAGACATACATATTTAGGTTTTATATCCTTGGTCAAAACTGAAATGCTGATATCTAAACATTTAACTATGAAGCTGGAAACAGAGGATTACAATCTCAAACACCACTTAAAAAGTTTTGACATTCAAAATGTATTCATATCACAGTGCAATGTTATAAGAACATATGAGCTGTAACAAGTGTCTGCCAAACAGTGATATAAATCTTTCTGTGCTGTATGATATCTCTAACCTGCAACGCTGAAAGCGTTGGGAAGCTCATCTGCACCAATAACCCCAGAGCCATCAGTGTCATAAGTCTTATACACACCCTGAAAACAAAACAAAAACCTTTATTTTGAAACACATTTATGTAGTATAATACTTATTTGATTCAATTTCCATGGTTACACATTATCATACTTTCTAATAGTGCTAATACTCTCAAACTACTTCATTATTCAAATCAAGAAATAATGAGACAAATAGTTTTTAACCAAGCTGGTGGAAATTAAATACTCACCTGCCATTTCTTGATATTGTTCCAAAGGTGTTTGAACTCATGAAATCCAAGCTTTCCAGTGCTGTCACTCAGCAACAGAGTTAAGGTTAACAAAAACCTGACGCTTACAGTGCTTTCGGAAAGTATTCATACACCTTCACTTTTTCCACATTTTGTTAAGTCACAGCCTGGACCCTGACCTCCACCACAAACAGGTCATGACAGGAAGGATACATCCATGACAGGAAGGATACATCCATGACTGCCACCATGCTCCTGCAGGACTCTAAGCTAAACCAGTCTGTCTTTAAGTCACCATCTGAAATTAAAAAGCAGCCAGATCACTCAGCGTATCATCCCCTTACTCATTCACAAATACATATCAGCCTCACTGAGAAATTCATCAAGAATATTACATCTCAAACATGGCTTTCTAGTATAGAAAAGGATTGTCAATAAACAGGCATACGTAGAGACTTGCTTAAAGCACGCAAGCGTGTACATCCAGGCAGAAATAGACAGAATAGAACCCTGACTTACGTTTGGAAATAATTCTATTCAGGATGTTCATCAGTTCGATGGGACTCACCTCCATGTCCTGAAGGAAAAGTTATTCATTTGAATTATTCCCAACATTGAAGCATAGCATGCATAGTGCATCTATTCACAGTATTCAGTAGTGAATTTGAGCCATTAAATGAAGATCATCCTGCACCAAAGGCATTTCAGCAGTCACGGTGCCTTTTTAATGGCAAGGTGTATGGTTGCCACAAGGTGTTTACTTTTACAGAGGTACTATGAAGTTAAACCAAAATAGGAATATGGTGAGGGAGTAGTAGCAAGGAAATATCGTACTCACATCTCCAGCCAACTGCTGGAAGACTTTGCGAAACTGTCTTTCCTCATCACTCTCACTCTGCTCTGCATATGCAAGTGGCCTTCGTGGTGCAGGCTGCAGGATAACGTTAGGAAATTATCCATAACAACTGTGTATTCTGGTGATAAATTATGAAATAGCAATGCCACTCACTGGGTCAGAGGGCACAAAAGCAGCTGGATCAATATTGCTGAAGGGGACACAGTGGAGATGAATAGGTTAGTCACTGGGTAGCATTCCTAAGAGTGATAGCAATGCAGAGATATAGAGGCATTGATTGACTTGGTCAGTGGTAATAGCTGCAGTGACTACTAGCTGAAGAATCATGCTCCTGTCCAACTTAGCTTAAACAATTAACACCTTGTATTCTCTCTTGATTCCAAATTGATTAAAACAGCACAGTGAGAATATATTATCCATACCTGAAAGTCTATGCAATGATAGAACCAATTTAAGCAGTGCCAAAGTCCTGAGATTAGACAACTTTCATTCCACTTGCACCCACACAACCTAAAAAGCCTCAACCCCCTTCCCATTCGGCAAAGCCCAGAAAACACTACTAACTACATTATGTATAAACATTGTTTATACATAATAAGTGCAAATGATTTAGAAGAGGTCCTTAGTACTATAGCCAGATCCTTACCTTACAACATCAAGAATGCCACCAATGAGTCTTTTGGCCAGAAACATCTTTAATTAAATCAATTTAATTGAATTTGTCAACCTGTAGAAGGGAAAAAAACAGATTAAAAACGTATTCGTTTCTAAAGTAGTTTGAAATAGCCCTAATTATTCATTAATAGAGTCATAAATACCCATAATGGAAAGCATATGGCAATCTCAAGAATAACGGAAACCTAACAGTGTAGGCTAATGACTCAGTGTTGACACATGAGGACACACCCACTGCAAATATTTCACCCAATGACGCCTTGCCAATAAAATGCCTTCCAGACAATTTTTACGTATCCAAATTGGCTGGTCTGCTTAAAAAAAGTAAAATTATCCTAAATTAGATACCCCAGCGAATGATACTTAAAAAAAAATGTTAAACCAACGACAGCTGGTTAGATGGCTAATTGGCCGACCATTATAATGTAGCCAGCTAAATTAACGTTAGCTTACAAAGTATGACAGCTAATGTAGGTCGGACAAATGCCTGGTAGCCACACAACATCAATGCTATGAATATATTTTGTAGAATGGATGTAGGTTTAAAGAAATGTATGTCCTTTTTTGCAAGCCTACAAACCAGCTAGCTTGCCTGGACAGGAAGCAGCTAAGGTTAACTAGCAGTGCGCTAATCTACTGTTAGTAGGCAAATCTTATATTAGCAAACGAGGCTACACTAACACTATAATAACACCGAAGTAGTCAACATGTTAGGGGTATTTACTTACCAAGACTTGGTGCCAGTGAGTGAACTTGTAAATAGAAAGAAGGATGTTACCCAAATTAACCAAGTTAGTAAACGCCCACTGACGCTGTCAATCAAACTCGCTACACGTGTCCCCCCGACCCTGAGTGGATAATGAAAAGAAAAGGGATGTCTTTACCGCCAAGCATAACTTGACCACATGAAGAAAATCTTTGCCACAAGCCTGATAAAACCACAAATTAAATACTATAATCTCTAACATATGTATATGGTTATCTGTACAAAAATATAAAAAACAAAAAATTATGAAGAAAAATGGAACATTTCTCTTGAAACAAGTCAAATACTTATCTGCACAACATGTGAGCAAGTTTCTAGCAAAACCTGAAATGATGATTTGACGTGGGAAATTGTCAGCAACATTTCACACAACGTTGATTGACGTCACTATATTGACAGGTTGGCAAAAGATTAGTACATTCAACAGCGTCCCTTGCTCAATAAGACGTATTCCTCATGTGAAAGTGAGGAATTATATATTTTTAAGACAAAGAGAGCTAAAAGTGCAGAAAATGTGGGCTTGCCGGATGAAGCCTTGGATAACACCTCACCTGATCAAACATACTGTACTGTACATACAATAGGTTACCATGAATCAAGGTATCCAAGGTTAATCATCTTAGGGTTTTGTATTTTGTAGTGCCTTTTGGCATTATAATTCATACATTTTATAAAGGATCCAGGCAATGAATGACATAATCAAATCAGTGAAATCAGTCTGTATCATGGTGTACATGTTTTCCCAAGTGCAGATCTCCAAGTCCTCAAATGTTACTTCCTTAGGTTGGCCCTCATGACTTTGGTGAGGGTCAACCTGGTGCTTAGGGTTAGTGTGGCCACTGTCAGGGCCCCAGCAGCGAGCAGTTTGGCCACCCTGCCAGTGAGGGAGTCGTGGTGCGTCCCCTGGATGCAGTGGAGGAAGAGCTTGTACATGTTTTCTGGAGGATGAGAAGGCTCTGCACCAGTAGAGACAGGAGGCGGCGGCTCTCCTCAGTCTGTGGAACCTCCGGCGTGGGACACAGTGAGTGACAAGACTTTAGTAATACTAACCTCTTGTAATACTGTAAGTCTGCATGTCATCTACAGTGTCTGTATACAGTACAGTGCCTTCAGAAAGTATTCACATCCCTTGACTTTTTCCACATTTTGTTGTGTTACAGCCTGAATTTAAAATGTATTAAATTGAGATTTGTCACTGACCTACACACCGTACCCCATAACATCAAAGTGGGGTTATGTTTTTAGAAATGTTTACAAATTAATACCAAATGAAAGTTGAAATGTCTTGAGTCAATAACTATTCAACCCCTTTGTTATGGCAAGCCTAATTAAGTTAAGGCAAAAATAAATAAAAAGGTAACATAATAAGTTGCATGGACTCACTCTGTGTGCAATAATAGTGCTTAACATGAATTCCTCATCTCTGTACCCCACACATACAATTATCTGTAAGGTCCCTCAGTCGAGCAGTGACTTTCAAACACAGATTCAGCCACAAAGACCAGGGAGTGTTTCACAAAGAAGGGCACCTATTGGTAAATGGGTAAAAATGTAAAAAAGCAGACATTGAATATCCCTTCAATCCACCCAGTCGCTACAAAGGTACAGGCGTCCTTCCTCACTCAGTTGCCGGAGAGGAAGGAAACCACTCAGGGATTTCACCATGAGACCAATGGTGACTTTAATACAGTTACAGAGTTTAATGTCTGTGATAGGAGAAAACTGAGGATGGATCAACAACATCCTGTTTGCAACAAGGCATTAAAGTAATACTGCAAATAAATTGGCAAAGCAATACACTTTTTGTCCAGAATACAAAGTGTTATGTTTGGAGCAAATCCAATACAACACATTATTGAGTACACTCTCCATATTTTCAAGCATAGTGGTGGCTGCATCATGTCAAATCAAATTGAATTGGTCACATACACGTGTTTAGCAGATGTTATTGTGGGTGTAGCGAAATGCTTGTAGAGTTAGAAGCATGGCAGCCCTCTGTCGGCGCCATTTTTCACACGTTATGGGTATGCTTGTAATTGTTAAGGAATGGGGAGTTTTTCAGGATAAAAAAGAGACAATTGAGCTAAGCACAGGCAAAATCCTAGAGGAAAACCTGGTTCAGTCTGCTTTCCACCAGACACTGGGAGATGAAATCCCCTTTCAGCAGGACAATAACCTGTTGTGGAGCTCACCTCCTGGGAGCTGATGGGCCTGTAGAAGTCCAGCAATGTGTGGGAGCAAGCCCAGGTTGATAGTCGTAACAGTGGGGTGGTACAGAGGCCAGTCCTCATGGGGCTGTGACACAGTAACCTGTAATCACTACCTTCTACCAGGTGTTGGTGACATACAACATTAGCACAATGACACAAAAGCAGAGCAGTACCGCACCCGATGGAATGTCTTGAACACTTATTTTCACACACAAAGTTGCACAATAATAGCAGAGTGATTACCACACAGTGCTAATGGCTTAACATGATGTTGAGGACCGTACTATTATCCACTCTCCTGGCTTGTATTCGTTCCCCAGCACATGAATGGCAGTCTTCCCAGCAAATGCACCAAGAGCAGCGATTCTCTCACAGTACTTCAACAGCAAATGAGGAAGCTTCTCTCCAGGCATCCCTTTCAGACAAGGCAGCCTACCTGTAAACAAGTAAAGGCGTATATCCAGCTGTCATATCATTTCAAATCAAGTCAAATTGTATTTGTCACATGCACCAAATAAAACAGGTGAAATGAAGCAGGTGAAAAATAGTGAAATGCTTGGGATTTGATCTAGCAACCTTTCGGTTACTGGCTCAACACTCTAACCACTAGGCTACCTGCCGCCCTGTCTATGACTAGGGTGGCTGGAGTCTTTTTGACAATTTTTAGGGCCTTTCTCTGACAGCCTGGTATAGAGGTCTTGGATGGCAGGAAGCTAGGCCCCAGTAATGTACTGGGCCGTATTCACAAATTTACAAATGCACCTCACATTCAATTTTAATTACTGACATACCCCAGTCCTAGAGACTTCTGTTGGATAACTGTATCCATTTTGTTTTTGGTGTCTTATACACCTGGAACAGCATTAGAATAAATGCATTTCATGATGTCATACCTGGTGTTATACCTATACATCAGAGGTCGTTTTGGCCCCCCAAAGTTGATTTATTTATTATTTTTTAAACAAAAGAATGTGATTCTAGTTTTTAGAAGAAAGAAAAAGAGACTAAAATCACCAGGAATTTAGCAACAAAAAAATTGTATTTGGGTAACTCTGTTCCCAAGTATACCCACAAATAAAAATAGACATCCCACCGGGCATACACTGGATGAATCAATGTTGTTTCCACGTAATTTCAATGAAATTACGTTGAAATAATTTAGAATAGACGTTGAAATTAAATGTCTGTGCCCAGTGGGATATGTGATCATGTCTCAATGTAATCAAGGCATGAAATTATTATTACAATCTTTTATTGGGCTAAGTTGGGGTAAATTTGTTATGGACCGGCCCAGTAACGATCCGCTTTAACAAAAATCGTCCCACAGCTGAATCTTTTTGCCTATCCCTGCTATACAGTGCATTTGAAAAGTATTCAGACACCTTGACTTTTTCCACATTTTGTTACGTTACAGCCTTATTCTAAAATTGATTAAATAGTTTTTTCCCCCTCATCAATCTACACACAATGCCCCATAATGACAAAGTGAAAACAGTTTTGATTTTTTTGCAAAAAATAAACAAATTAACAAATTAAATATCACATTAACATAAGTATTCAGACCGTTTACTCAGTACTTTGTTAAAGCACCTTTGGTAGCGATTACAGCCTCGAGTCTTAATGGGTATGATGCTACAAGCTTGGCACACCTGTATTTGGGGAGTTTCTTCCATTCTTCTCTGCAGATCCTCTCAAGTGCTGTTGGTTTGGATGGGGAGCATCGCTGCACAGCTATTTTCAGTTCTCCCCAGAGATGTTAGATCGGGTTCAAGTACGGGCTCTGGCTGGGCCACTCAAGGACATTCAGAGACTTGTCCCGAAGCCACTCCTGCATTGTCTTGGCTGTGTACTTAGGGTCATTGTCCTGTTGGAAGGTGAACTTTCACCCCAGTCTGAGGTCCTGAGCTCTCTGGAGCAAGTTTTCATCAAGTATCTGGCTTAACTTTGCTCCGTTCATCTTTCCCTCAAACCTGACTAGTCTCACAGTCCCTGCCACTGAAAAACATTCCCACAGCATGATGCTGCCACCACCATGCTTCACCATAGGGATGGTGCCAGGTTTCCTCCAGATGAAACACTTGGCATTCAGGCTAAAGAGTTCAATCTTGGTTTCATCAGTCAAGAGAATATTGTTTCTCATGGTCTGAGAGTCCTTAACGTGCCTTTTGGCGAACTCCAAGCTGGCTGTCATGTGCCTTTTATTTCCGTCTGGCCACTCTACCATGAAGGCCTTATTGGTGGAGTGCTGCAGAGATGGTTGTTCTTCTGGAAGGTTCTCCCATCTCCACAGAGGAAATCTGGAGGTCTGTTAGAGTAACCAACAGGTTTTTGATCACCTCCCTGACCAAGGCCTTTCTCCCCCGATTGCTCAGTTTGGCCGGGCGGCCAGCTCTAGGAAGAGTCTTGGTGGTTGCAAACTTCCAATTAAGAAGGATGGAGGCCACTGTGTTCTTGGGAACCTTCAATGTTGCAGAAATGTTTTGGTTCCCTTCCCCAGATCTGTGCCTCGACACAATCTTGTCTCGGAGCTCTATGGACAATTCTTTCGACCTCATGGCTTGGTTTTTACTCTGATGTGCACTGTCAACTGTGGGACTTTATGTAGACAGGTGTGTGCCTTTCCAAATCATGTCCAATCAATAGAATTTACCACAGGTGGACTCCAATCAAGTTGTAGAAACATCTCAAGGATGATCAATGGAAACAGGATAAACCGGAACTCGATTTCAAGTCTCATAGCAAAGGGTCTGAATACTTATGTAAATAAGGTATTTCTGTTTGACTTTACAAAAATGTATAAAAGCCTGTTTTCACTTTGTTATTATGGGATATTGTGTGTAGATTGATGAGAAACACATTTAATTTAATCAATTTTAGAATAAGGCTGCATATGATATTGTACGTCATGACTGAGCCTATATATCTGAGTCTCTCTAGCCTCTCTCTGCACCTGGCATCCACCAAATCCTGCACTGTGTTCTCCCCCACAATTACAGCACATAACCTTCACATTGCTTCCACATTCACCGTTATCATGTTCCCCTCCACACTTTGCACATCTTTCCTTTCCTTCACACTGAGCAGCCACATGTCCCATTCTTTGGCATTTATACACCACAGTGCCATCCTGAAAATCAACATGGAATGTTGCGATTGTCTTAAGGAAGTAGCTAATGTTAGCTAGTAACCAAACTGGAACCTGTACTAGTCATAATCTCAGAATAAATAAGAATGAACTGTAGCGACTATGAACATAAAGCAGTCATGTTATATGAAGACTATTTGTTAGCGTTTAAGCATTTTTTCTGATATCAGAATCTTCTTCTGAAGATTGAACATCTGACTTGAATCCATATGTAGCGAAATAGTGCTCCCTATGGCACTGGAGTATATTGCAAAGGAGACGGGCTCATGTGCTTGACAGTCAGTTGTTCAATCAGAGATGGGGTCATTCCTATTTTTTGCTATGAAGTCTACATTTTTATTTGCTCAAGCTCAGTGGTTCAGTGCGGTATGTCTAGCGTGTGTTAGGCTATCTGTTACCTCCTAGAACTAGGCTGTTGTTTTTTAAAATCTCATATTGATTTGCCTGAAAGTTACCATACTATCATTATGCGCAACACACATGTATCATATATTTAGCATCATACATTGCTCATATTAAACAATCAAAATGATATAAATTCAGGACAAGTTTGGATGTATAAAGACAATTAGGGATGATGATATAATACTGTATCTGGACAGAAGCTCAAGTTTGAATAATTTTAATAAGTATTGTGAAGAACCATGTAAAATATAATGTATTACAATGGCTCTGCAGAGATATCTACCCGTTCAATCGCACTCCAGCAAAGAATCACTCTAACCATGAAATAAAGGTTTCCATGGTTACATCAGGAGCCATGTTAAGGGGTGCCTCTTGATTCTGCAGTAGTTTCTCCACCTTTATTTTCCTTTCACCATGTTGCAAGACAGTACCATCTTAAGAATCTGGCTGTGTGCTGCAGTGATAGGGTTTGAAATGACACAAATGGGGGCACCAATAATTCTTTGCAATAGCTTTGACCCGAGTCACCTTGCCGTGGGTTTTGAACATTTTGATTGATTTAAATAGAAAATATCACCACAGCTTGCACTTACCTGGTCGCCCTGATGGTGGTGCATTGCAGATCTTGAGTTGTTTAGGAGTTGCCAGGTCTACAAGTTGAATCCTTGCAAGAGCATCCCCAGTGTGACATTCTAAAGTACTCTGTACCACCCGTTACCTTGACAACATGATTTTATCATTCTAGCCCACCACTACCTTCTCCCACAGAGGGAATCAAATGCTTCTACACATCCAGATAAGACTGTCTTGAAATATATGGTACCACACTTGCTTCCTTTAACTTTATGGGGTGTAGGTGGGGAGTTGGGGAGACCTTCTCCTTGATATTATGCCCTAAGCACATGAGATCGGTTTGCACATATATAGTGGCCTAATGGTGAAATCCCTAAGTGAAATCCTTCCTCTCCGGCAACTGAGTTAGGAAGGACGCCTGTATCTTTGTAGTGACTAGGTGTATTGACACCATCCAAAATGTAATTAATAACTGCACCATGCTCAAAGGGATATTCAATGTTTGCTTTTTTTAGTTTTTACCCATCTAACAATAGGTGCACTTCCCTGGTCTTTGTGGTTGAATCTGTGTTTGTAATTCCTGCTAGACTGAGGGATCTTACAGATAAATTGTATGTGTGGGGTACAGAGATTAAGTAGTCATTCAAAAATCATGTTTAACACTATTATTGCAAACAGAGTGAGTCCGTGCAACTCATTTTGTGAGTTGTTAAGCACATTTTTACTCCTGAACTTGCCATAAGAAAAGGGGTTGAATACTTATTGACTAAAATAGATTATATTTTCATTTTTAATTCATATGTAAAAATAAAAAAATAATCTAAAAACATAATTCCACTTTGCCATTATGGGGTAGGCAAGTGACACAAAATCTCAATTTAATCATCCATTTTAAATTGTGGCTGTGGAAAAAGTCAAGGGGTGTGAATACTTTCTGAAGGCCTAGATTAAATGATTGTTGAATGTATCCCCTCAGCCAGATATTGCTGTACTGCTTTTGACAGCTATTTTCTAGTCTTCACACATGGTGAAAACATCTGTCGGTGCGGTGCGTCTGTTTCAGTGTTTTCTGTTATTACTACCAGGCCATGTTACTGAATGACTTTCCAATAACACCTTCATCAAATGCTTAATTTACAAAAGGAAGCTCATTTCAGCTTTTCGTATAACTTTAGAGATTGGATGAGACATAAAAGTTACAAAGTAACCAGAACAGCCAATATCTTTCATTCATGGAGGTTGCTCAGCCACCTGGCCAGACACACTCAGTGGGACCGTACTCTCAAACTTTTGCTTAGACCGAGGTTTAGACCTGTGGTCTAAAATGGCTAGCTTTTCTCATTGCATATTGGCTAATTGAGCCAGGTTGGCCTAAGTATGACCAGCCCAGCACATATTTCTAACCGGTAACAATCATCAACTTTGCAGACGACAACAGTAGTAGGCCTGATTACCAACAATAACGAGACAGACTAAAGGGAGGAGGTGAGGGCCCTGGCAGAGTGGTGCCAGGAAAATATCCTCTACCTCAACGTCAACAAAACTGATGTAGAATCCTCCATGTTTTCTTCTCTGTAAAAGCACATGGATGCATGTGAAATGGTAAGCAACAACTTTGAATTTAGTCATATATGCAAAACGTGCCTTTTGAAATTTGAGTAAGTAGCCCATAAAGAAGCATCATGACATTTTTATTGTGACACTCCACCTTTTAGACTAAGGCAAGGGTTTCAAACACTTACCTTGAAGTTGGAGGTTTTATAATAACCCTCTGGTGGACAAGTTCACCGGTTTAACAAATGTGATTGGATGGTGGCTCTACCCTGTAAGGTCACTGCTCCGTTGTTTCGTTATTCTGTTACCGGATATAATTATGTTCTCAGCTGGTCATCCTCAGCATAGTGGCCTATTGTGCCAGGTTGACCTATGAGAAAAGCTAGCGGCTAGCCATTTTAGACCACATATCCTCGCATCTGGAATGTGCTCCCCGCCGTCCACCTCAAGGGAACATGGCTCTTTCAAATCTGACCTCAAAATGCACCTATACAGGATTGGCCTTCCAAGTAGACCCCTCCTTGTTCTGTGTTGTCTTATAAAATCTTCAAGCGCCTGTAACAATTAGCACTTTGAGATGTAATGAAAAACGCTTTATAAATCAATTACTGTTATACTCTGGTTTTAGAAGTTATTGTTAATGGAGGATGTCCCATGGTGCAGGAGGAATGATGTTGGAGGGACAAAGATGGATTATGACTCTATCCCAATTGTCTTTCCGCGAATCCTCTTCGTGTCCTATCTCCTTACCTCCTTTATTTTTTATTTAACCTATTATTTAACCACTCAAGTCAGTTCAAAACAAATTCTTATTTACAATGACGGCCTACCCCGGCCAAACCCTAACCCGGACGGCCCTGCGCCAATTGTGCACCGCTCTATGGGACTCCAATCACAGCCGGATGTGATACAGCCTGGAATCAAACCAGGGTCTGTAGTGATGCCTCTAGCACTGAGATGCAGTGCCTTTGACCGCTGCCCCACTCAGGAGCTTCTCAACTATTTTGGAGAAGGTCCCCGGTCCCCCTTCTGACCTTCTCCAATGAGTTTTGAGAAGGAGGCAAGAAGAGAGGATGCAAAAAAATCAAGGAAAGATTAATTGAACTTCCCAAACTGGTTCTGGCCTGTGAAGAACTTCACAGCTTCACAAAACAGATAACACTACAACATTCTGCCCACACGCCACTGTACTAGAACTACAAATTAGCTTAGATGCTCGCTTTGGCTTTTACTCAAGACTTTGAACAACAACTAGAACAGCACTCAGACAGAACATGCACAATAAAACCGGTCATGATTTGGAGAGTATTGTCATATTAATTGTTAATGGACTACCTCATAAGCTAAGATTCAGCACCCCATTTAGAAAATGAACTTTTCCGTGAGCATATCGCATGCACTTTAATCAACTCAGGACCTTTCACTCCAATGAGACAGAGAGTAGAGGTGGAGGAGAATAAAGGAACAGAAGACAAGTGATGCTAAAATGAACATTTATAATGACTCTTTGTTGCTGTTGCTGTCGCAAAAATAATCTTTAAAAAACAATTCAATATATTAACACTGAAATGCTGACTTCACTGGTAGTCCACGAGTCATCAAACACAACTCACCGATTTTTTTTTTTTTTTACAAACACAATACTACAGTTACATTAAATAGTCATTACCCTTAAATCTATTAATGAATGATGCTCAGATAAACTGATAATAAAAATACACTTTCATTCCCTTTTGATAGTTGCTGTTGTCATTGATCAACAGTGTAATGTTGTAAAATGAACTGCTTCTGAGATGTTTCACTGAGGAAAGCAGGAAATTGACTGGCAGCATAGAATATAGTGACATGTCAAGTCAAATTTCAAACAAATAAGTGTTTTGGGGGGGATATGGGATTGAGAAGTGAACCATCCCATTGCAACCACAGCTTCAGTGTGTAGGCTGGCTGGCTTTTGGCTCAGTGCCGATTTCATTTGGCACCCGTATTGGCAAATATCTCAATAAAAGGCTCTCACCCGTACTTCACTGACATGGCACAAGGAAATACAATGTTGCCCTTGTATCTTTAAGATTGAGACTGTGTCTTTAAGATTGAGACTGTGTCTGTGTAAAGGCATCGAAGCAAATGCTTCAGTCAAAGGACAAGTGAGGCCTGGACTTTGAAATGGTATCTTCTCTGTCTCAATATAGACACCAGAGTCATTCCAATTGACCCAACTCTTTTAAGTTTAGGACAACATATTACATATGCTGACAGTCCATTTCTTAAGATGGAAAAACATTTTTTTTTACAAAATTAAAATGAAAACCTAACCCAAAATAATATTTACAATGGAGCCGAAGAGGTGTGCAGGGCATTGTCATGCTTTTTTCAGACAAGATTTGTTAGCTTCAACCCTGCAGAATTGTCCGGATGACAAGAAAACAATTAAAACCAAATGAAAATTCATACAGTTGTAGTCTCAGCAAATTTTGGCAATAAATCTGGGGTCAAAATAATCCAAACACGCAGATGAGCACGCAAAGGGTGGATAAGGTCAACTTAGTTCATGGGAGGGTCAAAGATAAGAGATGGCGTCGTGGCTGGTTGGTGAAAATCCTGTCTTTCTCCCACTATTCAGAGGAATGGGCTCAGAATAATTTTCCATTCAATGGGTGAATACAATGACAGGTGCCAGACACAACGGCACACATAATCATAATGTCATGTAGGCTGAAAAGATGATGGAGAGAGTTGAGGAGAAGAGGGGGCAAGCAGCCTTAACCGGCTTAGTCCTGTCTGATAGTTCGATAGAATCCTCCCTTAGGAAGATCCTGGAGGGTCAGATGCATGTCCAGACTATATCATATTTAAAACAACTGAAGGTTTGGAATGGTGTTGACTTAGTTTGGCACTCAGTAGTGGAGGGGTTAGAAGGGTGGTGGGGGTTAGTAGCAGTGCACGGCAGAAGGAGGAGACAGAAAGTCATAGCATGCAGTGGTAAAGTAGTTTTAGGTTACACAGGGTTCTTACAGGTTGAGTTGTCCAATCCACCAACACTGACAGCGGTATAACCGAGGCAATCAAATTTTGCTGGTGCTGTATTTGTCTCCCATCTAAAATTATATCAGCAAGACCTTGGGATTGCATTCTGTAACGTAACAAACATGTACTCTCTGATACCACCACATAGAGACATTGTATGAGGTTTACCGTGCTTTCAATGCCAATTTGTTCATAAAAATACTTCCGCCCTCTAGACTTCAAGGCAGCAGAATGCAACATGACAAGATGGAACAGCTCCACTCTAAATTCTCTCTCCCTCTTTTAAAGAAGGTTCGCTCATTGTGATTTACACAAATATTTTCAAAAGGAAATGGATAAGCCATATTTTGTGGACTCGGGTGCCACCTTTTCAGAGAAGTCTGATACACAGAGACCCAAAAAGATCAGAAAAAAAACCTCAACAAACAATATCAGAGCAACAGCAAAGAATGACAAAAACGGCTGAACGTTAACATGGTTTGCTTTGTTTCACATCCAATAACAGGAGATGGAATTTTGTAAAAAGGTATGACCCATTGATCAGTAAAGTGCATTTATGCAACACCAAACAAACAGGACAATGTTGACAGTGAATCGGAAGTGTTGTTAAAACATATCTGGGTTATGACTATGGCCTACCTGACTATAGCTGAAATTGGTTCTTGACATAATATCTTAACTCTACATGTAGTTGAAATTCCAGCCCTGAATTCACATTAAAAGACTGATAAACATTCAACTGAAAAAATGAGCAAATGGGATTACATTCATAGATTAGATTTGGGCATTCAAACTGTGGTACAAAAAATCTTTAAAAAAATATTACACAGGTTTTGTGAGGTTTAACCTGATTTAAAAAATGCCTGGTATTCTAGAAAGCAAAACTCAAGAATAACACTGAATAACATTTTCGCGTTTGCTTGTTTCACATTTGTAATACTCCTTATGGTACCTTAAGAAAATAAAACCTGGTCTGTTAGAATATAAAGAGATGGACTGTATGAGAATTTGATCTGAAATGTGTTGTATTTGGGCCAACATGACAATAATGGGCTCCCTCCCAACTTACGACATGAAACATTTTAAATATGAGGTGATTTTAACTTAAGTGTTCTACAACTGACTGCATGCAACTTTATGTCTTTGAATGTTGCGAGAAAACCTCCATTTTTTTCCCATTTAGTTTTCTCCCTCAATTTTTCACTTTGATACCATGCAATAGAAGACGTGCAAAAAGATAACACCTAACTCCACGAAACACATTTTGTCTGATTGTTAATGACTATGTTATGAATGCTTATAACATGTTATGCTTAGTCCATGCTGGCCTATAGAGACATTTGTGAAAAACAGCAGTGCTTAAGCCACAGGTCAAACGAACACACAGGGGATGCATGGAGTGTAAAACAACATGGATCCATAACAATCACAATCTTTATCTCTTACTCTATGTAGCTATGGGGTAAAACAATGCACAAAATAGTTATTTGTCCATCGTTTTCTGAAGTAATGTATACGATTATCTTTTCTTAACTGAAAAACATTGTTTGATTGGCACTTGATCAGCACTTCTAAACAAGTTATTGATATCTAACATTTGATCGCACATCTACAATTTCAGAAGCTGCAGAGGTCTAGTTTGGCACAGGTACAATTATTACTGTTACTATCTTACCAATACTGTATAGTATTCTATACACCTCGTTTTACGCCCCTGTCTTTTAGAGCATGTTTCTTATCAACAGACCAGACATATTTTCAACTAAAATATTTTTTATATTTTACTTATCAAATAGCAGCATTTTCATAACTTACAAAAAGTACATGTAAACCTATTCATTCAAAATCTTAGTAATTTCAAAGGTTCATACAATAGACATAATAAAAACACAAAACAGGACAACATGCTACTATATTGCTTCCAATATTCTTTACATTTTTCTTACGGTCAAACTAAATCCTCAATAACAGAAATATGAACGCCACCTGTCGATGATGAGTCATCGTAATGCACAAACAAATCGCAAAGCTAATCTTAATCAGGGTTAGTTGGCACTCTTCATCATCCACACAAAGATAACATAGAGTTTCACATTGTATTGACGACGCTGGACTGCATTTGGACTACAAACTAGAATAGCTACAATTAAGTACATATAGATCATGTTGACATGACATATTCCACAGAAATTAATTTCTAGTCATTTTTCAGATAAGAGGATATGCATAAAGGATGTCACTGTTTCAGCATGAGGTCACGAACGAGTTCCCACCTTTCTCTCTCTCTCATTTACTTTTTTTTAATAAACTCCTGCTTTCTTTTGTTATGAGGCTGAAATAGAAGCTCTGTTTGGTCAACCAACAGACATTTTCTCATTCAACCAAGATTTGCCTTCCTATTTTGCTTTCCCTTCCCCTAGAAGGTCATAGATCACGGTGTAAGCCTGTCTAAATCCTACTTGTTCTTCTTTTAGTGGGGAATTTGATACCGAAGTTTGAACCAATGTTGCTGGTTTGTCTTGTGGGTTGTCACAGTTTGGAGGCAGGTGATATCTGTGCATTTTTGACTGGTGAACTCTATGGGCTGTGAAAATATTTGCATACCCTTATGACCTATAGTGCATAACTCCTATCAATCACTTCGGCACTCCCTGCAACTCCCAGACGTCAGCGCCTATGAGTAGACAAGACAGAAAGAAGGAGAGCAGTGCAGAGGAGAGAGAAAAGGTCATCTCTATACAGGAGGACTTTAAAATAGACCAAAAAGAGCATATGTAGGGTGGGGAAATGTCTAAAGAAAGAGGAGGAAAAGTAATGAATGGAGAGAGAGGAGTTGGTACAGTGTACAGATCAGACAGCTCTGGAGTAGTCTCTCTCTAAACCAAGCGTAGTTGCATTGCTTCTATTATTAAATCCACCTTGATTTGTGCTTGTATTTTAAATCAGCATTAAAATGTTGTGAGGTTAGGGCTAAAATATGAAGGTTTTGAACCCCACAGGTGAAAGAAGTTACAGATATTTTAACTGGAGTGCCATTTCATTTCAAGTAACTAGTGTGCCGTTGACTACTATTAAAAGTCACAGCACATCCCGTCAGAAATACAATGAAAGAGAAACGTGTATTCAGTGAGTCAAGGTAATGGGGCTCATGGCTGGTGCCATGCGGAGCGCTCAAACATAGAGTTGTTAGTAAGGTGGGGTAAAGGTCCATTCTGTCTCAAGAAGGAGCCTCGTCATTTCACTGAAAAGGGAGTGCTGCTGTTTCTTTCCCTGACACTATCGTTCCCGGTCCTGTATTATTGGAAGCCGATCCCAGAGCTCTGGTTACATAAGTCTATGGATACATTTGTGAAATGGAAAAGAGGGTCAGAATAGGATACAGGGACTGCAATGCAGAAAAATAAATGTCATAGGAGTCATTTGGGTTAATAAAAGGGTCAATGCTATCCGGGATCCTTGGGATGTCCATACCCTAACCCCTACACTTACCTTAACCCTTACCGTAACCATTTTTCATTTCAACTTCAATGGGTTAGGGACATGCCAAGGATCCCAGATAGCACAGACCTTAATAAAAGACACTATGGTTGACTGATGACTCTGGACTGATCAGTAGAAAAAACGTCCAGTAGCAGCTCTCTGTTGTGCAATATTATTGGTAAACCAAAATATCTCCAAGACATCACATTATGGATGTTCTTGTGGAACTGTTCCTTATCTCGCTGCTCAGGTGGTTTTGCTCTAGAACAGGGATGGGCAACTCCAGTCCTCTGGGGCCTGATTGGTGTCACACTTCTGTCCCAGCTAACACACCTGACTCCAATAATCAACTAATCATGATCTTCAGTTTACAATGTAATTAGTTTTATCAGCTGTGTTTGCTAGGGATGGGGAAGAAGCCCCCGAGGACTGGTGTGGCCCATCTCTGTTCTAGAACATGCGATGTAAGTGCACCAGCTGTAGGCCTATATCCTGGATATGTACTTCAAAATATGATCCCTTGGCTCAAGAAGGGACAGACATACTTTGCGTTGTGTCTTTGTTGTGTCTCACAGTGCAGTCATAAGAGACCCAGTGTACTCGGATGAAAACCAATGGATAGCAGCGCAGAAGCAAGCAAGGTTAATCTTTGTGTTTGAGAATGTTCTAGAAGACAATTACCCTCCCTGCGTTTTTGCCAAACAATTATCCTTACAGAATGTCAGATAAATGTTTGGGCAACGCATTATGCACTACTGCCAATGTAAGCTAGCGTCAATGTCTGCTTTAGGCAAGATAACAGGTTGGACTAACCACCTGCATAAACTGCTTGACTCCATATTGGTATTGACTCTGGCGTTTTCTGTGAACCATTTTTCTCAACCAAATGTTTCATGGTGAGTCAATTTCTTTCTCATTAGTGTCTCTCTTGACTACCAGCCATTCTGATATAAAGCAATCATCTCCTCGCTCACAGATCAATACTGCTTTTCTTAACAAGACTGCTTTGTAGTGCTTTGTTCCCTTCGGGACTCTTCCGGTTAGATTCTTCAATTGAAAAGGTAATGTAAGATACCAATCTGTGTATAGTGCTGTCTTCCCTCTCGGGTATGATGCTCCGTCCCATGGGGGGGTTATTCAAATTTCTACATAGGAGCATGTCCCAAGGCGCAATATCGGCTGGCGAACTCAAAGTACCGGGCTAATTCATGACAATAGGATAAAAAAATGTAATCAGTAACTACGTTATCTAAACTGTCCACGGTGGTACAAGATACAGTTTGCCATGGCAGCTGAAGGAGAACTAGCGGGGTCAAATATTAAGACTGACCTTCAACATAGCATGAAATCCAGTCTTCGCTTATATAAAGGCAGAACTAGATCCCATAAACTACAGATAAGTGAACAATGCTTGGCATCTTACAATCAAGGAGAGGGAGAGCAATCTCCAAAGGGATTTTCAATTTAGGTGATACAGGTACAGGCCTAGAGATCTGTAGTTATGTTTTCGTAGCACCAAAAGTGGTGTGTATGTGGGTGGCGGTAAACATGTATGAATGTGTGTATGTTCCTGTGTATGTGTACATTCCTGCGTGTCTCTATCCTCTCACATTGAACATTTGACCCCTGATCTACACTAGTCCTGTGCAGTTCTGGGTGAAAACTATACATATCTGTCACTGCAACTCAAAATTTGATCCTCGTTAATAACAAAATAACAATAATAATGTCTTTACATTCATATCAACCCGAATTCACAGGTTTAAATAATCTATATGTGTTTGAATGAGACCATATTTCAATAAATAATTGAGGAAAATAAAAAAGATAACAACCGAATTGTTAAAACCTCAATTTTGATATGAACCATACAGTGGCATGTCATTAATATTCTGATATCCATTAAGAATTTAGATTCAAATGGTTGCCAAATGGTATTGGATGACCTCTGGTGCTCGTCATTTTACCTCTCTCATGTAAACAAGGCCTTTTGCTTTGTTCACATGGAGCGAGGTTAACATCAAAGCAAAAAGGCATGAGCAAAACGCTATCTCTGCTCTTTAAGCCTGTCCGGAACCTCAACTCACCGGGAGCGGAGATCTACAACTGAAGCTGAAAAATCAACACAGCCAAAGAAAAGAAAATCGGAAGAGAACGAAATCCAAAAACAAACCCAGCTGTGAGGTTTTTGAAGGGGGTGAAATCGTGTGGACTCACCCCTGACTCTGCTGCTTGGCAGTGGACCAGTTCAGCTTTACTCGTCATCAAAAGGACTCGACACCACTTTTAAAAAACATCACAACCTCAGTCCTAAAAACACAATCACATATCACACACACGTATCCCGGTTTTCTCTCTGCCTCACCTCCTTCTTTGTCACCTTCTCTTTTTAATACTGAAATATTGAATGGATATTTGGATGTTTTTTCCCCTCTCCGTGACCCTTGATTCCCTTTCTTTTCTCTGTCTCCATCTTTCCTTTATTACATCCTTTTTCCCCCATTTAGCCCACCTTCTGTGGGTTGGTGGCACGCACACCCTGCTCATACGTGATCCTCTGGCTGATCAGATACTGGGCGGCTTGCGTTGCCGCGGGTGACCCTGTTATGGTAACTTTACGGTTCCGCGTGCCAGGTATGAACTCTCCCTTTTTGGAGATCTGGATGCGAGCTCCCGTCAGCTCCTGGTACTCAACCAGCGTTTTCCCGCCTTTCCCCAGGATGGCGCCCACCAGATTCTCGGGCACAGCAATCTCCACCACGTCCTTGGCCCCTTCTCCCAGCTTCTCTGCGGCCAGCAGGGAGGAAGCCATCAGTGGGGACGAGGCATTCAGGTAGCCGTTGGAGGCCCCCGTGGCGGCGGCCAGCGAGCCCAGGGAGAAGCCCCCCAGGCCAACAGCAGGATGGCCGGAGCCAGAGGCATCGCTGGCATAGGAGGCCAGGAGGTTAGCGGCAGCAGCAGCAGCTGGGTTAGCACTAGCAGCCACAGCGGCCAGGACCCCGGAGGCAGCGGCGGGGTTGAGGCCCAGGCCCAGGGTGTTGGTGTTGTAGCCATAGCTGGCCAGTGTGTTGAGGGCCGAGGTGATGGCCAGCAGGTCATTGCCAGAGAAGCTGGACATGGTTCCCGGGAAGCCGCCCATTCCTGCCAGGCCGGCCTGGCCTAGAAGGCTGGAGGCAGTGGCAGCAGCCGCAGCGGCGTTGGGAAGGACCTCAGCCGAGTTGGCGTAGGGGGAACCGGTGGGGTTGGAGTTGGCCACGGGGCCTGAGATGTTGGAGTAGCTGATGTTGAGGCAGCTGCTGCTCTGAGGGTCCTCCTGGATCTTCTGCACGATGATCTCCACGGCTTTACGGTTCTGCTCGGGCTCCCCGCTGATCGTGACCACGCGCTCCTGCAGGTTGATGCCTTCAGGTTTCTGGGACAGCTGGACCCAGGCACCCGACTGCTCCATCACCGCCTTGACTGTGGCCCCGCCCTTACCGATGATCAGCCCAGCCGTGCTGTTGGGCACTATTAACTTAGCCTGCAAAGGAATAGTGGGAGCCAGAGAGAAGGAGGGAGGGAGGGAGAGAGGCAGAAAGAGAGATTGAAAAGTAGGAAAGAGAGAGAGAGAACGAGAGAAAGATATCGCTCACTGAGTCATTCTACTATCCCAGCCCTCTGCTTTACTCAGCGATGTGTTAATCCCAGGGGTTAAGGCTGCAGCTGCCGTCCAGCTCTGTGGCACTGTTGAGGACCTAGCGGGCAGGCGGCCGGTAAAAATAACCCCATGCTCTCACATTTTCCTGACCCTGCCAGGGCTCAGGTTGTGGGGCAGATGCCCCTGTGAGACAAAGTGTGACTGTGTTCTTGCCATGTGCTGACCACGTGCCCTTATGACTCTGCATGTCTACACTATTGACATGTCAGACAGATCATCGTAGGTAGGGAGGTAACATGCTTTGATCGGTCGTGTTCTATATCTGATAGGTCATTGTCCATGCTATGGTTATGTTAAGTATGGTGGTCGGTCATACCCTGACTACACCACTCGCGTCGCGTGCATTGCAAAATACATTTTGAAATCTATATTATTGTGCGCACACACACTGCTCGCACGTGTCAACGAGCGTCTGCGTTGCCAAGGGCTAAAATAGAAGTCAGTTCAGCAAGCTAGCTAAATAGGACAAATTAGCTAGCAAGTGCAAGCTAGCTAGCTAAATTGCCATAAATGTTTAATGCTTTTCGACCTGTCCACAAACGAATGTAATTGGTTCAGAGTTTGTTTTGATATTTTAACCTGCGTGTCGTAATCGTGTTTGGTGTGGGGGGAGAAAATAAATGTATGTACGATGTCTCACGTGCGCAGCCGGTTTGGGTTCCGTGTCAGGGTTGGCTGACTGTAATGGACCTGTCTCTCACCTGTTTGACGCGATCGGGGTTGACAGTGGTCTGTGGTTGCAGTATGCTGACTGGCTCTGTTTTCTGGGCGCTCTGGGGCATCTCGCGGACTTTCTCCGCGATGAAGCTGTGGACACCATTTAGCGCCTCGACCGTACCCTGTATCAGACACACCCGCTCTGTGGTTCCTGTGGGGATAGAACAAAAAAGACACATCACAGTGTATCAGTACTACCCACATGACAAAATACTACAGTTTACTATAGTATACTACAGTACTAAATCATTCTATAGTAAACTCTAGTATACTGTAGAATACTATACTACACACTGTAGTATACCTCAATAATGTGTATTCTTTTATTTTTATATTTTTTTCCTAGTTTTATTAGTCGTATGTATGGGATACGCATGTTATACGCATGGTATAAATCCTCCAAGGAAATGCTTACTAACACTTTCTATAGAATGTTATAGTATACTGTAGAATGCTACTGTAAATACTACAGTATACAACAGACCACAAAAACATTACAGTAAATACTTAATTTGCATATACCCTGCCCATTCTCCTCCCATATATCCCAATTTGTGCCACCCATAAGTGAGAAACTGACATGCCAAGTATAGACCATATATTGTGTTCCCTACAAGTTATAGAAAAGAGTAAAAGCTCTAAACTGTCCAATCTGACTCCAGTCTTACCAACCTACAGTTTATGGAAAATGTGATTTCCTCAAAGACAAAGCCCTCATTGCTATGTCAAATATAATACATTTTTAAAAAACACTATAGTAACGTCACAAAAACCCTAGAGTAAATACTACAGTATATGGCAGTCTGCAAAAACACTACAATAAATATGACATTATTACTCTGCGTTGCGTCGTGCCAAAGAACAGCCCTTAGCCATTGTATATTGGCCATATACCACATCCCCTCAGGCCTTATTGCTTAAATATACCACAGTTATGATGACAAATTACTTGTTTACTGTTGTAATTATGTTGGTAACCAGTTTATAATAGCACCTCGGGGGTTTGTGGTATATGGCCAATATACCACGGCTAAGGTCTGTATCCAGGCACTCCGCATAGCGTATAAGAACAGCCTTTAGCCGTGGTATATTGGCCATATACCACAACTCCTAGGGCCTTATTGCTTAAGTATACTATAGTCTGCAAAAACACTACAGTAATTACTAGTATATACTACATTTTTTTTCTTACAACAGTATTTATACTTTAGTAAGCTGTAAATACTACAGGGTACTACAGTCATGTCCACAAAACTACAGTAAATACAGTAAAGTCTGTAAAAACACTACAGTGAAAACTATAGTGTATAACTATAGTATACTATAGTATTTTTTTACGGGTTGGTAGTTTCTAGCCTAGCGGTTAAGAGCGTTGGGCCTGTTACGTTCCCCAGTTTCGGTGTTGTAGTTTGTATCTGAGTGTGTTTTCAGGAGATGGCTTCCTGAATTCTCCCCAAGCAGCTGATTGGTCGACTCCGTGGCTAATTGGAAAGCTGACCCCGCCCACTCGGCAGGACGCAGCTGTCACCAATTACCCATTTCTTCTGAAGCTATATAAAAGCCAGTGTTCTGTTCAGGAGAGAGATCATTGCTGGGAGGTCATTGCAGAGAGATTGATTGTATATCTTGAGATGATTGCTGAGAGAGGAGGCTGATAGCTGAGGGTTATATAGTGTTGGTTGTTTCTCAGAAAGCGATTGGGTATATACTATGTTAGTTGTTGCTGAGGGAGCTGATTGGTTATGTCTGTTATGTGTTATAGGATGCACTGTTTTGATTGTTGAAATGGTTTGTTATTCTGTTTCATTTGTTCCCAGGGGGTAAGGGGAAGGCACCTAGGGAGTGCTTAGGCAAGAGGCCCGCGGGCATACATATACCCGTAGTATATTCACTGCCTAGGCACACTAGGTAAGACCTGGGCAGACCAGCCCCTGTATTTTGGTTAGGGCACCAGGTGATGCTAAATCAGGTAAGTAGTGGGTAGGCAGATAGGAGAAGGGGCTTCAATAATTACTTTGTTTTGGTTCCGTCCAGCCCCTTTTCCCCATATTACCGTGTGAAGGAATAAATTCCTAGTAAACAGTAAATTCTCTGCCTTCTGTCATCCTTACTCGCACCTACAGTCCATACCTCTTTCACTTCACGGGGAGTTGAGTTGTAGCAGGGTGTTGCATTCCCTCTTCATAGAGGCGTAATATAATGGGGTCTCATCCGGGATTCCATTAAACCCACCGGACCCTGCTGCTCTGTGATTGATGATTGAGGTGTGATGGTAGGTTGTGAGTTTGGATGACTTGTTTAGTTCGTGTGTTCAGTAGACTGCATTGTACAAGATGGCTGCCTCAGCCATCTCCAAGTTTTTTGAAGTGCCCTCTATTGATTGTTTGGTGAGGTTGCAGAAAGTAGACCTTTTCGCTGTAGCTGACCATTATGGCCTCTTCGTCCCTGAGAAAGCCCAAAAGTCTGAGCTTTTGGTGCTAGTCAGGGAGCGATTAGTGAGAAAACAAATTCTCTCATTGAAAGATGATGAGAGGGAGGCTTCAGGAGAGGAGATGGGTAGACCTTCCGATGCCAAGTCGGAGGATAGGGCGGAGGAAGGGGTTGCTCGTACCCCCTTTACATTGCCCCGATTTGACCCTTTATCTTATGCTTCGGGTCGTTCAGACGGGACCGCTAGGCTGAAGGTGAGGCTGGCCCGTTTAGAAATGCAGCAAAAAGATAAAGAGAGACAGATTAATTTTGAATTTGAAATTAGGAAAATAGAAGCCGACAAAGGAGGTGAGGATCCGACGGCTGGAGCTAGACGCTGGCTCCAGTGCGACTCCACAAGCTGCTTATCATCAAGTCTACTTCGATGTGAGTAAAAATATTGCTTTAGTCCCTCCATTTCGAGAGTCGAAAGTTGATTCTTATTTCTCTGCGTTTGAGCGTGTGGCCGCTGCGCTGCATTGGCCACTCGAGGTTTGGCCGCTCCTGTTACAATGTAAATTGTCTGGGAAAGCCCAGGAAGTAGTAGCTGCTCTCTCCATGGAAGATTGTTTACACTACGATACGGTTAAAACCACCGTGTTGCGGGCTTATGAGTTGGTGCCTGGAGCTTATAGGCAGCGCTTCAGGAACCACAAGAAAACATCTCACCGTACATTTGTTGAGTTTGCTAGGGACAAAGAGTCTCTGTTTAATCGCTGGTGTTCAGCCAGCAAAGCTAACACCTTTGCTGATATTTGGGAATTGATGCTGTTGGAGGACTTTAAAAGCAACCTCCCAGATAAATTTAAATGAACTACAATTCTATCTTCTGCCTCGGGTCGTTCAAATGTGTGAGTAAGGATGACAAGAGGCAGAGAATTTACAGTTTACTAGGAATTTATTCCTTCACACGGTAATATGGGGAAAAGGGGCTGGACGGAACCAAAGCAAAGAAAGGAGGGCTTTGACATGTACTATCTAACCTGCCTACTCACTACCTATCTAACTTAGCACCAACTGGTGCGCTAACCAAAATACAAGGGGGTGGTCCACCCAGGTCTAGTGTGCCTAGACAGTGAATATACTACGGGTATATGTATGCCCGCGGGCCTCTTGCCTAAGCACTCCCTAGGTGCCTACCTCTTCCCCCCTGGAAACCGAAAGGTCGCTGGTTAGAATCTCTGAACCGGCAAGGTGGAAAAATCAGCCATTCTGCCTTTGAGCAAGGCAGTTAATCCCCAACAGCAACTGCTCCCCGGGTGTCGTGGACGTCGATTAAGAGAGCCACCACACCTCTCAGATTCAGAGGGGTTGGGCTAAATGTGGAAGACACATTTGGGTTGAATGCATTCAGTTGTGCAACTGACTAAGTTTTCCCTTACTACGGCATCACAGTCTTGTGAGAACGTAGATTATTGTGCCTTGGGGTCAGCGTCTGCTGTGGTTGTAGCATATCACTTACAAGAGGCTTCCTTGTTCAATTTAACAAACAGGATTTCTTGGATGAAACATGTTTTTGCCAAGGATCTATTTGACAAAAAGTATTGTTGCAAAGCAACCCCATTTATAACTGAATAGCTACTCATGCAGTGACTATTTGCAGAAAAAAAAATAATGCTTGAGTTTTGATAAGTTTCTTTACACAGTGGTGCTAACAGCCAACCTATCCAACAATACACTCCCCCATATAGGAGCTCAAAAACAGAGCAGCTGAATGAGAAGCTCGGGTAACAAACCACTGGGGGGGACAAAGGATTCCTCCTAGATGATGTAACTCTTCCAGGGCCCTGAAATTCTGGGCCTGTCCTCGCCCCCCTACCTCCTCCATAGACTCCACACATCCTTCCCTCGTTGAGGCATCTTTCTACACCCCCTTTGTCGGCCCTACCGGAATTCTGTTGCCATGGTTAAGGAGCTGCGCCGTAGGAACAGGTGATGCAATCGCATGTCCTTTCTACAGCCTGCATCTTCTCTTCCTTTGACTGTTTATCTTTCTCTCTCTTACTCCCCTTGCTCTCTTTCTTTCATTCCTTTGCACATTTAAATACTTCTATACCCACATTATTCATTCAATCTCACACCACCAGCCTTACAATACATTGTGTTATGTCTATCAAAACACAAATACAAATGAATTAATCAAATCGTGAAATGACAGAAATCTGATCAAATCCAACAATCCAATAAGTGAAACATTTCTTCAATGCTAGTGACAACTAAGAGTCATCCAAACTTTTTAACTCAGGGGAGTACCCTCCTATAAGGAAGACCTGCTGATTGAGACTGGCCTGTTATTTTTGTGGGCGACACTGCTCCACTCAAGCCAGCCAGGGCTTTTGTGTTCCTTTCCTTGTAATGTGATTCCATCTCCCCTTACAGGATTGGGTGATACACATCTGCCCCTAGAAGCACCTGTTGACATTCAGGAAATATCCATCAAGAGTTATCAAAACACACAGCCCACAAAGTCTGGGGACGGTCCAGGATCTCACTCGAACTCAATCCAACTCCGAACCCTGACTGGTCACCACTGTTCCCATTTTAGAGTCCAGAGCAAAGACATTCAACTTTATTGGCTTTTACTAGTTATGTTATGTAGTATGGACAGGGTATAGTCCGTATGGAGCTATTGTGCGTTTATGTATGCCTGTGCCTCAAAGTGCTGTCATGCATTCAAGACTGAGACTGATTAATAACTACAATTGTTTCTTTCCAGGCAATTTGGGTGGGATTGAGGTTCTCTGGGAGCATGGTTTACTTGACAGCGTTATTAGGAGCAGCTATAATGCAGGTTCCGATGTGTGTAATACAAATTTTAATAACAGTGTGTTTAATCTTAGAGGGAATTCTGGCACACAGGGCAGCAGTTCCTGAGGCAAAATGAAGAAGGAGCTTGAATCTGTAGTCCAGTTGCATCAGTCCAAAGCCTTACCCTGCAGATCTTTAACTGCAGAGGGCTATAAAGTGGTAACAACCATCTTTATTTCACTCTGAATACTAAAAGGCTGTCTTCGAAGCATTTCAATGAGGTTACTTAATTTTGTAACCTGCTTTTTATTATGGACAAAATGGACTGACTTGGTGTAGTTTTTCAGGGTGAGGTCAGTCTGTTTTTCAGCTAATTGAAAACATCAGCACCATATTCCTATGGTATATTACATCATATCAATTTTATCTGTTCATACAGCACAGTGTGTAACTTTATATGCTAGCTGGGCTGATGGCCAGCTGCACAAAGCAGGGAGTCTGGATTTTTGGTTGTAAGATCGTTGCACCCTTACCAGGGACTCTCAGCTTCCTTTGCAGCTGCTGTGTACAGTATGAGTGAACAGTATGTTGTTTACATACGGGTGAAGGGTAATTTTGTCATGTAAGGTATCAGTAAGGATGCAATCGGATCACAAAAAGGGGTCTGGGGATATTCTTTACTATGCAAACAAAACTCTGTAGAGATAGCACGATGCCATCTAATCTGGATCAAACTTTTAAGAACAAATGCTATGAGAAAAACCGACTCGGGAGAGAGGGGAGGAGGAAACTTGGCGTAGTGAGAGAGCATCTTGAGTACAGCTGGGGCAGGGTCACTTTCAGAGAGCGAGAGATTGTAAAAGGTTATTTCTGGGCCTGCCCTCCTGTCCCCTCCCCTCACACACAATCATGCATCATCCACACCCTTCACTATCTCCAGTCATCCATCTCAGGCCGCCACAGCAGGGCCTAGTCATACAGATCCCATTCCCATCGAGGTCTTCTCCCATTCATGATTTCATGTCTTACACTGGCAGATGGGAGGCGGGAGCTGCTGGGATTGTTCTAACCGTGGCTATCACTATTGAGCGGATTGCTAGGGGAAATAGCCCTGTCTGTCTCCTTGTTGTGCTGTAGGAAGGGCAAGCCGGGGCAGCTGCAGTGTTACAGGTTAAGAGGTGATCTGTGCGTATTGGTATTAACATGACATGTCAGCACAGTCCTCTCATAGCTGATCACAGAATGGAGATTGAAGGAAAACTCATTGCAATGGTATAGCCTACCCTTTTCATTAAAAACACATGTTAGATCAAATATTGTGGCCTAATTTACGATGTGTTTACACTTAGTTCAGTAGGGAATAAATCACAAAAGGTAGAACAAAAATTAAGGTTATAGACTTGCGGTAACAAAAAATGTTGTAAAAATTACGTTCAATTGATTAGCTTTGTTTGTTGTCTTTTAATTCCTAAGGCAAATAACAGGTGTAAACATTGTACAGGTGCAAATGCCTCGTATATTGAAGTTTCTGGAAGAGAAATTCTAGCCCATTGTGTGAGATGGTGTAGTAGTTTAATTTACTTTAGGGGGCCCTAGCAGCACCCAATCAAATCGCTGCCAGTACCATCTCCCTGAACTCCTCACTCATCGCAATAATGAGGAGGGGGAGGGGCAGAGCAGGTGGTGCCCCAACAACCCATCCACCACCCAGAGAGAGGAGGAGGATACAAAAGCACAACTGCTTCAATGTGTTTTCTAGGTAGACAAAGAAAGTAGTGCTGATATATGCAACAGTAAGCCATAACTAGAGTTCATTTTCAGCGTGTCATGGTTACCATCGATGAATCCAGTTTTTCAGATATTGCAGAAGTGGGGAGGGCAAGGGACAGGAGATTGTCTAAGAAATGGATACTCAAAAAATGTATTTTTTGTACTTCTATTCTTTGACAAGGTTCATTCATCTTTGCCAATGTTTAGTCAAGGTGCAGTATATCACACCTTCCGTTTAGCAGAAAATAGGCCATATTTTTGCCATATTGCCTTTTTGTTTTCTGCGGGAAGTTTAATCCTTATTTTCTACATGTAGCTCATCTATAATTGGTTGCTTGAGGCAATCACAGAATTGACTAAAAGCCATATATTGTAAAAAAGGAACAAAAGCCAGTACATTAATTCCTTTCCATTTATGCATCTGTATGGTACAGAAATACGTTCAGTTTAACAATACCACAGTCCATTGCCTATGTGTTGAAAATAGGCGATCAGTACAAAATAAATAACATCATTTGGTTCAATTAGTTATAACAAAAGAGATCTGGACTTAATCAAAAGTGAGCCGCTGAACACCTGTTATTTTTCATCAGGTTGAAGCTTCCTTAGCCATGAAGGACAAACGCAGATACTTTTCTGTGGCTCGGGCAATTCTCTTTCGAGGACA